>NC_134483.1:121469344-121769344 GCF_040206685.1 Ascaphus truei
CACTCACCGACTCCCGTTGAACTGCTTACTCTCCAACCAATCCACGCACAGGAACCCATAAAATAATAAACCATAAAATAATAAACAATAAAATAATAAACCAAAACAATCCATGGGTCTTCTATTTGTAATCCATCTTCATCTGTATTCTTCTTTCTTGTATCTTCTTCCGGTCTCTTCTGGGGTCTTCTTCAGCCACGCCCTGGCCTTCTTTCTTCTGTAGGAGGTCCTTCCTCCTCGGCGTCTGCCTTGAAAATGAGACGACATAGGTTTTTATAGGCCTATGACATCACATTTTCGTCATATGGTTCCCAACGGTGGTTTGTTTAGGGCTTGCGGGTGGGTAGCGGGATGGCTTAACCCCTTCATGACCGTAGCGGTATTAACCACTACGGTCGTGAAGGGGTTAAGTGCACCCGCAACCCCCCCGCAAGCCCTAAACAAGCAACAAGGGCCAAATACCCCCTTCACCCACCCCCGCTACCCACAATAAACCTGGCATGGTGGGTTAACCCCTTCATTGCCTTAGCGGTTTGCCACTAAGGTAATGAAGTGGCCTATAAATGCATTTTTCCTGTCTCAGATGCATGCCGGGGGGCTCCGGTGCTGGTATTAATGGGTATCAGCTCTGGAGACCCCCGGCATCAATCCCAGGCAGGAAAAAGGCCTGATTTTTTCTAAGTGTCGACCTTGCCGATGCTTCTCCTCAACCAACTTGCCAACTTTAGTTGGCAGGACGAATTGCCATAAAACTCTCAATTCTGGAGTGCCGATCAGCAGCGAAAAGCTTATCGGGGCTACTTGAATTCAGCCGATTTCAAAAAGTGCCGAAAAGTGGCTTATCGGCACCCGGTTGCCGATAAGTTTTTATCGGGAACCAAAATTGTCGATTTTGGCGACTTTTCGGCGCTTACTGAATTGGGAAGGCAATTTTGGCGAGAAAATGGCGATAAAAGCCTTTTTGGCGCTTAGTGCATGAAGCCCTAAGTCTTCTCTCACCTCGCAGAATTCTCTAATTATCCCCTTCATAGACAATACAAACTTTATATCAGGTCTCTCAAGTAAGAGTTTTGACAGATGGACAACAGTGGGTATTCTCAGACTCAATGTCCTTGGTCCTAAAACCTAAACCTTTCGAGTATTTTCAGAAAGAGAAATATCTCCCCAACAGAGAATTTCTCCACTATCTTCAATTAAAAATATTTTTTATAAAACGGGCCCCTCCAAACCCTTAACACTATATGAAATTATGTCCATGGACAACGCGGGCACCCCCGGTCTTATATACCAACTTTACAGCCTCTTAATAAACTCTACACCATCTATATAAAATTGTAAATATATGTTACAATGGGAACAGGACTTGGTCGAGGATTTGGTGAAAGAGAACTGGGAAGATATCCTAGAGGCAGCGGCCATATGCTTCATCAGTACAATGATAAAAGAAAACGCTTACATGGTAATGATGCGATGGTACATAACCCCACTAAAATTGGCCAAGTTTATACCAGTATACCCTTCGGTCTGCTCTAAGGGCTTCAGAGGCAAGGCCTCATTTATCAACATGTGGTGGTCATATCCTGAGGTAACGGCCCTGTGGAGGGAGGTGATCTCATGGATACAGAGGATACTAAATAGGGATGTTCTCCTATATCCTTGGCAACTTCTCTTAAACAGACCCCACCAGGACCTGTCTAGGTCTGAGAATAAACTGGTGTCTCACATCTCAACAGCCACAAGATGTGAAATACTGTAGCTGTGGTCTGGAACAATATGTCCTGCCCTCCATCTCCAAAATAAAAAATAAAGTTTGGTTAATTTGTCATGTGCAGAAGCTGACTAGTGTCCTGAATGACTCCTGCCCTAAGTTCCAGAAAGTGTGGCTCCCTTGGCTTCTAAACGTTGAAATGCAAGGACTAAATCCACATACAATTATGATATGAGGGCTTTCTAGACATGTCGCCAATTAAAACCCAAAGAAATAAAGAAATATTATTGAAACTACAACATTACAAAAACAAGGGAAGGTGGCCTCTCAGATCGGGACCCTCTAGGGCCCATTGGTTTAAGATATACGATATATTAAAATGTCTTAATTAATGTGTCGGTCTGAATTCTGTTTTTTCCTGCTTTCAAAATGTTAATGTGTCAAAACATTGCAATGTGCCCCTCCCCTGCCCCAACCCCGCTTTTTCTTTTGTACCCCCCCATTCCCTCCCTTGAAAATCCAAAATAAACTTTGAGTTGTAAAAAAAATACAATACAATAACCAATACTATCCAATACACCCATTGATTGCCAGTGTGGTTACCTATGCCCTCAATGGGAGCATCAATAACCACAATAGCAATGACAGGGCACCCTACTATCCACCACCTGTACCCCAAGCAAAGCACCCCCCTCCATCACATAAGTACAACAAAAAAAAGGGCATGATTATTACGCTCGTACCAATTAGGCTAAAATGAAATAGTGATCTCATGAATAAGGGTTATTTACTTAAACCCTTTGACCAAAGCGTTATAAGCATGCAGCCACGTTAAGGCATAGCCACATTTGCAGGTACCTACACTGAATATATGTAATTATTGACCCATGGACTTGTGAAAAGGCACTGAAGGGGTTAAATAAAGCATATGCTTTTGAGTGAAGTGCAATTTCAAAGCTGGCCAAAGCCAGTATCATAGTTACCTTACTATAGAGGTAAACTGTGGGTGCACAAATTCCCTGGTGTGAATATAATAAAACTTACACATATTTCTTTCTGTCAGCCTTATACATTCGCTTACTCTTCAATGTAGGGTGATGTGCAGACTGACACTGAAATGTATTATACCTGTAATAATTTGGAAAATTGGTAGGGGCTCTGTCCTGAAGGGAGGAAACATACACTCCAAGGAACTGCTATATAAAGCAGATGAGTAAATAAACCTACCCCCATGATGTTTCAGTGACACTATATTAAAATGCCCTTATGGAGTATGCAGCAAGGAAAAAGATTGGCCTCATATTTGTGGAAGACTGTACATATTACTGTGCTTCTTCCTATAGAAGTTTGCTGCTGGTAAAAAGATAGGCCTTAGATATAGAAAAACAAAAAGAACGATTCCTGCCTACCAATTAGGCTAAAATTAAATATTGATCTCGGGAATAAGGTTTATTTAGTTAAACCCGGTGGCCAAAGCGTAATAAGCCTGCAGCCATGTCAAAACATAACCATTACAGTACAGTAATGGGCAAAATTCCTATTAGTTAGATCTGGATAATAGCGCATACTGCTGCGGCCAAGTTTATTCGAGCATTTGCCCGTTCTTGGCCGCAGCAGTAGCCTGTCGCGCGCCCGAGAGTGACGGGCGCGCGCCGAAGCAGCGGAAGAGCGCCCTCCGATCGGGGCGCTCTCCCTACCGCTGCCGGGTCCGCCGGGTCCCCCGGTACCCCCTGCCGCTGTCCCGCGATCGCGGGACACCAGGGCTCCCTCGGGGAGCCCCTGGACGCGCGTGCAGGGGGCGCACGCTACCGAAGACGCGTGACCGCGCGTCTATGACGCGCGGCACGCTGAGGGGCGGCCACTAGCAAGCCGGGAAATCTCCCGGCTTGCGGTACCGGCCACACTTTAATAAAGTGTGTCGGTAGTGTATGTCCATTAAAAATAAAACAGTAACCAGCCAGCATATAGTAAATTTAAGTTGTACTTACTCCTGCCAGGATAAAGGCCATCCTAATCTTCATCCTCCTCGTCCTCTGTGGGCAGCAACATTAAAATATAAAAAGAACTACTGGCCATTAACCCCTTAATTACCTTAGCGGTTATTAACCACTATAGTAATTAAGGGTTTAAACCCACCGCTACCCACCCGGGAGGCCTAACAACCCTCCTTGTGGAAACCACCCGATCCCTTACCTCCGCTACCCACATCACCAACCAAATTAAAGGGCAAAAGCACTGAACCCAAAAATGGCTAATAGCACGTTTGCCCATTTGTTTTCAAAACAAATCCATACACAATAAAATAATAATTACATAACAGTACAATACATTACACAGTAGCCAATAAAACCATTGAGTTTTACTGTGCTAAACCATGCCCACAATATGCAATAAACCATTGCCACAATGGCAATAAATGAGCAACCTAACAATTTAAAACAACCACAAAATAAAATACATTACTGTCACGGGAGACCAGGCTATTTACACATTTTTACTGGGATCATTCATTGAGCAAAACAAGGTAATTAAATCAATTGTAATTTATTCGACATAAATTTGCTTACACACAATGATTCACAAATTACAGATAGAAAGACACACTTACCTTGGGACTGGGGTTGAAAACTAGACTTTCCAAGGTGCAGTGAACTCTTTGGGCGAGTTTTACCAAGACCGGGACTTAGCCCGGAATCTCCTGGAACCCAAATGGCATAAAGTTCCACATGCCACCGCTATGTTCTAGTCTGATAACTTGGTCCCTGCTGATCGCGAGTTGCTCCAAATCTCCTGGAACCCAAATCGGCATAAAATCCCAGCCGCTTCCCCTACGATCGTGTCTGAGAACTTGGTCGCAAACGTCAAGACTTAGACTCTGGCAGACAGGCTTTCCTGACTTAAAAGCTGGTTGCTCTGCTATTCGCGCAGAAGCGACTTTGAAAAGCCCGCCCGCACTCTTACTACCGGAGAACTTCAATCTGATTGGCTCACAGATTCTTATTGTATTCTGAGTTTCATTCAAAAAACTCAGCAGCCAATCAACGCATGGGAAAATTCCTAAGCAGCCAATCAGAGCCAAGCCAGTTAGAAAAGCCGGGCCAGCGGGAAAGCTGAAATAGACAAGAGACATGCGCAAGACTGCAACCTTTCTTCCTGGCTATCTCAATGCCACCCACTGGGGCAGGCTCCACCAGGTCTGGCAGAGCAAGTGACATCCTAGAGGACTGCCATTGATCTCCGTATCTGGTACTCTGCCTTTCCTCACTGACCAAATGTTATTCTGTGCATCCTCAGATTGCTTTGAACTCCGATGTCCAGCAGACTTACCGGTGCCAATGAGTTAGCTCGGGCAGCCTGTTTGGACATTGGTTCCGAATGTAAAAAATATATTACATTTAATACAGTATATTTTCACTATACTTTTGAGTCTTGGGGAACAGGGGACAGAAGAGGAAAAATGATGTAGTTTTATTTCTATCTGCCGTATTCCCCACACACTTTCTCTATACTGGTTGTGGGTCACCAGGGTACTAGCTGTGGTACCCCCCCTTAACCTATGGATTCTATCAGCTACATGAATTGATGTTTTATCTCTGTGCCCCATTCTCCTTTCTGGGCTGTGCTGAAGCAGGATACCCTAGTGGTGAGTCGAGCTTGCGTTTTCAAGGGGAGATATTGCCGGGACAATGTGCCTACATGTATCTGAGAATCAGGCATGATTCCCGGGTACATTTATTGGGGGAATCGACAACTCTGGACCCCAAACTCCTAGTCACATTCTGTCAATGGTTCCTCTGCAAAACCCCCCTTGAAACTCATACCCTAGCAATACCTGCTTGCTGGAATACCCAGAAAGGGAAAACACAAAAAATACTTTTATTACATGTAATACTGTACATTGGTAGGGTACTATGTTACTGGGCCCAACAGCTAATAATCTTGGACCCTTATACACGGATTAGTGGTAACCAAAACGGGCCTAACCTTTATTTGAGAGCCTGGTTACCCCCTACCATCACAATTACAATTCAATAAAAACAAACATTTGCCAACAAATGCATTGATTGTCAATGTGCTTATCTATACCCTAAAAGGGGCGTTAGATAAGTACATTGGCAGTCAATGCGCATCCTAAAAATAAAATAAAAAATACACACAATTAAATACAGTAAATACAATCAATGTGTTTCTTACCTTTGCCGGAGTGAACATTCATCCTCATTGTCACGATAGCCCAGGTTTTTTAACACATTTATATTTAAGGGATCAGTCACAAGGCAAAACAAGGCAGTTTATTTGTATAATACATAGGAAACACACAGAAATAAAAAATACAGATAATATACACACTTACTGGGGTCTGGGGGTTGAGATCTAGCCCTTTCCTAGTTTCAGGGTGCCTGCTTCAGCAAAAGGCTTACCTAGCCTGCTCCGGTTGGTTCCAATGGGCCACTCCATGCTTCTCTGGTATTGTATCTCTTTCACTCAGAAGCACCTTTGAGAAGCCCACCAGCAGCTGCTTGTCTCTTCAAATCTCCTTCAAAAAAGAGAAAGTTATCTGCTACACTTCTCTCCTTTATATAGTGCTTGCTGCCTCTCTAATACAGTGAGGGGGCTGACAGCCAATTAGAGCATGGATTGTGGTTGTGTATTCAATGATAGGAGGGGAAAATTCAAAACTTGCTAATGTAAATCATGCCTATGAGTTTCAAATCCAGCAACCGTTTTTATGGTGTAATGGTCGTGCTCGCCACAAACTGGGACCGGACCACGGGGCTGAGGTGGGCATGTGAATACACCGACCCTAGGCCACGGAGTCAGGTCCGGAGTGCGGATTCCGTGGTCAAACGTAGCCGGGTCAGGATTGGAGAAGGCAGGGTAATCCGTAGACAAGCCGGGTTCAGGGTTGGAGAAGGCAGGGTTAACGATATCCAGGCTGGGGTTCGGCAACAGGAAGACAGGTGTGTAGCACTTCAGCGTAGAAGTTGCAGCATAGGAATGGCCTCTGCGTGAAGAATGGGAGCGGCCCATGATGAAGGCCTCTGCAAGGGGAATATGCAGACAGGCCTCAGGAACAGCGATGCAGGCCTCTGCACAAGGGATATGCAGACAGACAACAGGAACAATGATGCAAGCCTATGCAAGGAGATATGCAGACAGGCAACAGGAACAGCGATGTAGGCCTCTGCTCAAGGGATATGCAGACAGGCAACAGGAACAACGATGCAGGCCTCTGCAAGGAGAATATGCAGACAGGCAACAGGAACACCGATGCAGGCCTCTGCACGAGGGAAATGCAGACAGGCAACAGGAACAATGAAGCTTTTAGCTCTTCAGCACAGGAAACAGGAAAGGCTAAGGCAGAGGTGTTTGTGGCAAACACAGTTACATTCAAAGAGAACTTGGTTTATGCTCAGCAACTACCTGGGGGGAAGTGCTGACTCTAAGTACTACAGCTAGCGAATAGGGGCAGAGCTGCACAGGAGGCATGCAGGCTGCAGTGATTGCAAGCAGGGGGTTTTGTCTGGAAAGTCCACAGCTCTGTAAAGAATGAGTTCCAGTCAAACCCAGGGGCAGATTCCTTACAGATGGCTAGCCCCATACCCCAGTGTTCCTGGCTCCCCTGTGTCTAAGTGAAACAAAGGCTTTCTACTCCAGATAGAGTTCACAGCCCTTCCCCTCACCATGTGCCACAAACCTGCATGTGTTTTGCTATTAACACATGGAATCCCTTTGACTTGGTGGCATTGAAATGCTAATTCACATCTGGCTGCCTTTTGTCACCAACCTGTTTTTCCTCACAGGACAAACACAAAGGGCATTGTAGTTTTAAAACACAGCAACACTGAAACTTGATCCCTAGAGCTGACACTAAAATTTGGACCTAAAACGAGGATCTGTGAACTGGGCTCTAAAACCTGTTCTAGGACACCAGCACCTACACCCAATACTGTAACAGTAACATTTGATCCCTAGAGCTGACACTCTAAAACTGGGATCTGCAAGTGGGGGTTCTAAAACCTGCATTAGCATACAAGCCCTCTAGACCCAGCTCTAATACCTTGCTGGCAGGCGATACAGGTTAACCCTGTTTGCCCCCAAATATCCCAATTTTTCCTCATGTTTCCGAAGTCTCTGCCATGCAGATATTTCTCATAAGGGGCCACCCCTACAAGGCATCCCACTTATAAGCTTGCACAGGCAGCTACGGGACCTTGAGTCAAAGGGAATATAGCAGAGAATGCATTAACTGGCCCACTGGGCTTGCATAGGTAACCCGACACACATGGTTCCTAGCTTATAACCCTATGGGGGACAGTATAAAGGGAACAGAATTACAGGGCAACAAAGTAAGGTACCATATTAGACCCAAGAGCTGACTCTCTCAGCCCATGCCATATGGTTTCAAGGGCAGACAGCTGGACTCCACCTTTATTAATGAAGGCCGGCTACCCCATACCATCAGACTCAATCTACAGCGGCACCAACTGTTGCCATACGACGCAATGATCCTCAGCATGCGAAGAAGTTCATGATCCTCAAGTGCTTGAAGATGAGGCCCAGTGAGTAATGCTTCTTCATTTTCTTCTTTCTTCTCCAACGGTCCAGGAGATTTTGATCTGATGCTTCTTGGGTTCAAATGAGCTGTGACAGACCATATATAATTCCTGTGATATCACATTTGACTGACAAATGGTACATCCACCAAATGCCCCAATATACTATGTAGGTATATAAAAACTGTACATCTAATGTTGCAAATATATATTTGGGATTCCAAATGATACCCTGTATGGAGTTAATCACAGCAGTGGTATTTTGTAAATTAGCAGGTAGTTTTGAAACTAGATTCTGTAACTGAATATTAATATATAAAATTGAAATTTGTGGGGTTGTTGCTAGATGTGGTGAATCTGATTGGTCCATGGGTCTGTCAGTCAGCCTCTGGCCAATCAGATTGGTCCATATCCCTGCCCCGCCCCGCACGCCTCTCATTTGCCTGCGTGGCTCTATGACATCACCCAACTGCCTCTCTATTCTACTCCTCACCCGCAGCTCACCTTCCCCCTCGGCCTCACCCCACTGCCACATACACGCACAACCACCCGGCCACTGTCCTCTTCACCCAGCGGCCCGGACCGCCGGCTCCCCCCCTCCCATCACTCCCCCACCCATCACCCCCCCAGCTCACCTCCCCACCTGCTCCCCCCATCACTCCCCCTCACCCGCAGCTCACCTCCCCGCCGGCTCCCCCCCCATTACTCCCCCCCACCCGCAGCTCACCTCCCCTGATTGTGTGTCTCTGGCTGGCTGATTGCGTGTCTCTGATTGTCTGCCTCCCCCCTGGAACCGCACACCCTGACTGATAGCCGCCGCTGCCGGACTACATCCCCCAGCTTCCCCTGCGACGGGTGATGCGCCGGTCCCGTGACCATCCCGCCTGGCTGCTGCTCCCCTTCCCTCTGGTCCCCTTCCCCATGGCGCTCCTTGCTTGCCCGCGTGGGGAGAGAGATGGGCGCGGGGGGGGGGGGGATGGGGTGGTGGTGCACAGTCACGGCGCCGCCGCCGGACTACATCCCCCAGCTTCCCCTGCAAGCGGGTGACGCGCCGGTCCCGTGACCCATCCCACCTGGCTGCTCCTCCCCTTCCCTCTGGTCCCCTTCCCCACGGCGCTCCCTTGCTTGCCCGCGTGGGGAGGGAGATGGGCGCGGGGGAGTGGGGAGTGCATGTGTGTGTGTGACAGAGACACTGTGTGTGTGATACTGTGTGTGTGACACTGTGTGTGTGTGTTTCACACTGTGTATGTGTGTGACACTGTGTGTGTGTCTGACTGTGTATGTGACACTGTGTGCTGCGCAGGGGGGGGATCAGAGCTGCGCAGGGGGGGGGCAGAGCTGCGAATGGGGGGGGCAGAGCTGCGAATGGGGGGACCAGAGCTGCGCAGGGGGGGGGGGGGGGGCAGGAGACCGGAGCTGCGCAGGGGGGAGGGGGGGAGCAGAATGAGGAGGGAGCGGAAAATTGTAATCCCGGGCAACGCCGGGTCTCTTAGCTAGTATAACATATAATGATACATTTGCTCATCCGGGAGTTAACCCCCAAATTATAGGACGACCGGGAGGGGGGTGGGGGGACATAAAATTCTCATGTATTTTTGGTAACAGGAAATAAAAAATTGCATTCAGTTCTTGTCAAAATGCTTCTGGAGACAACCATTGAAAGAAATTATTTCAGTTCAATTGACATTTGAGGGAAAAAGGTAGGCAGTTTTAAACCCTTGCCACACTTTTCTTTCTAACTTTTTATAATCTTCTCTCCTCAGCAAGTAGTTGCACCCAGCTCTCCTCTTTTAAACAGCTCTCTAATAAACCAATTAATACTCAACTTAAAATAAGGTGAGTGTAACGAAAAACAAACAACCAGTGGTGGGGGAGAGGAAGGCAGGTGAGGCTGCAGTTACCAACCCAGGGAGAGTAGGGGTGTGTTGGGATGTACCACTGTTGTTCCTGGGGGAAAACGAAAAAGGTTTTAAAACTACCAAAATAATCCCCAAACTCCCTAGTACTCCCACACCAAATGAAATCAGAAAATACAAAATTAAACTGGCTAATGCCAGGAACAGGATGGCAAGGAAGTAACTAGCATTATTGTCCCAGGAACACACATTTTTTCTAAATCAGCAGTGTGAAAAAAATATAATAAATTGTGCAGTGAATTGTTTAAAATCACTATGACCTATTGTTAAAACGTTTTTTTTTTTAACTTCTTTGTGAGTTTCAGGCATAATCTCACTATATTGTTCAATAAAATACATGTATCAAACTTAATTTCATAGTCCAGGAGATGCCAGACTCTGATCACTCGAGCTAGGATTAGTTAGTCCGTTCCAACAGATACGCCCACGACACCAGATGAGCGAGGACTGCATCATCATCTCCAACATGTAGAAAAGGTGCGACCCATGATCCATTTCCTGGAAGAACTGGAGCCATGTACACATGTACTGTACACCCTCATAGAGGGTGAAGTACCTAGGCACACTGTAATTGATTATTAATCTTAAAATGTTGTATGTGTGCTCATTTCTCTATCTGAAGAGCAAGCTAAATCACCTCAATAGCACTGTGTATTATGTGGCAATGCTGAGACTTTTGGGAGCAGTTGAGGTTGACACACTGTATGCTTGATATAGTGTTGCGCACTAGCAACAAATATTTGTTACATATCCAGTGAAAACTACACCGGCAGTATATTGAAGGAGATTTCTCCCAACTTTAATAAGTAGCAGGTAGATATTGCTGTGTACCACCGATGCTCGCATCTATGACCATCCAGTTACTAATCACTCAGCAGTAGAATCTACCTTTGATTTCCTATGCTGTAAATAAGCGTGTTATATACTCAATCATATAAGCAATTGGAGATCAACTATTCCAACATCAATAATACAGTACATGTATGGTACATTAATATACCATAGCTGGTTACGCATTCTCTGTATTTCGGCTTGTCCGGTTCTCACCACCGGGGTTTTTATATTCACACTGTAAATAATGTACACACCATGAGTCTTATATTTGTTAATAAAATTGTATTATTTTGCGTCATTCCCCATAGAGGTAGTTCCTGATCAATCTCCCCAATTAGTCCTGTTATACTCACGCCTGACAACCATTTGCACTAAATACCTTTACATAGTTTTGTCTCACATTTTATTAGGAAGAGTGCAGCAATTTGGGACCTTTTTTCCTGATCTCTGATCAGATTCTGTACTCCAATTCACAGACATTTCGTAAACAATTAGAGTTGGAAAATTGGGTACAAGGGTTAAAAGGGTTGGAGAGTTTCAGATTAAAATGCAGCAATTTTAACACCACAAACATCAGCAAATGGCAGCAAACAGCTCACACCCTTTGGCTGCCCTTCAACTGCGCCAAAGACTGTGCGCCTTTGAGGCAATGCAGATGTAGACTGAAGGGGCTCAGAATGAATGCAGCTGTGATTTCAGAGTCTTTTTGTCCTCCAGGGCATTAGCATTCCAGAGGGTGGGGCTAACAAAACAGGAGTCAGTAAGCAAAAGCAAAGATTTACCCTTAGCACGCTGGTTATGTGCAGAGAGGAGCAGCTCTTGGGGAACCCCATCATGTATCCGCCTTTGGGGCGACGCAGATGTAGTCTGAATGTGTTCTGAATGAATGACACTGGACTGGACTCACAACAGGCTATGTTGGTAAGAAATAGTCAGCTGATTCAGGACCAGGACATCCGTTCACCCCACTGCCTAATGTAGGGGAACTTAGAGGATGCCCTAGGATGTTGTTCTCGCCAGATGTCTACAATGGAGTTGCAGGCAATAGTCTTCAGTAGTGTCGATGTGAAGAGGGAGTGCGATTGTCCCATTCTGGTCCAGATTGTTGAGGGTGCAGTTGAAATCACCTCTGGACACCACGCACTAATTAGCATCCACTGTCTCCAGATAATAATAGAGTCTGATGAAGAACTACACTCTCAGGTGTCCGGTGGCAGAAGCATACTGTACACATTTAAAAAAATGAATGTGCAGTCATCATGCTGGACCCTGAGGTACAATAGATGGCCCTTAGCAAAAGCTTTGGCAAGGACTAAGAGAAGCTTTGGCAAGGACTCAGTGAGCAGGGTCATCACCTTACTAGATGACGTCAATAGGTGGATGAAGAAGACCTGGCCTCACAACTCTAAATGCCAGCTGGATTAGGCCTCTGTAGTGGTATAGGTTTCTAGCAGGAAGTTCACAGAATACCCTCCCATCCACAAAAGGAGAGCACCTGGATCATGTGAAACACATCCCTAAAGCCATTAAGATTAAGTGTACCAATGCATAAAGCCATTGATAGTAAGGTGTCTATGTTATGCTTCCCTGAGGCACTCAGGCTGAACCCTGAGTAGCCTTGTGAGCTTGCAACAAGTGATAAAACTTCCGGGCGTATCTATGTTCAAAGATCCCGGAGTTTTGGGCCCTGTATAGTATATATTCTATGAATGATGCATCCTTCTAAAGGGCCAACTGCACCTTCATCTATTTTTGCCCTTTGAAGCTACTGTACTACAGTTGGTTCTTTAGAAGGATGCATCACTCATGGAATATATGAGTATATATACAGTATATATGAGTAACTCAGTTGCTGGAGCGAGGTACTATAGGAGCTGATTGATTGAGTAACGGATGAGTACATGGAGGTGAACTTGCAAGGTGTTCTGAAATGCATATCCAATGTGGAATGGCGAAACTAAAAGCAATTACCTGGAAGGAGAGGGGTGATCTGGCATGTAGTGAAACATCATGCTTTGTAGAGAGAAAATGTTAAGTAACAGGATAACATCGTGCTACAGTCGAGCAATTAGAATGGTCCCTGTTTTTTTTTGTGAGTGAAAATCTTACTTACTAGTAACAATTTTATTTACAGATTACAATATTTTTGTTTTATTTTTATCTCTCAACCCCTTTTTTCTCTTTTTTATGTTTTCTGTGTGTTTGTCTATTATTGTTTTTATGTTTATTTGTGTACTACAGAGTAGCACACTTTTATATATATTTGAATCACTGGACTTTATAATTAGCCTTATTTGGAAAGCTTACTAAGAGAGTTGCATCTGTAGTTTATTGGATTTGCCATGTTTCATTATATAATAATTATTCTTTGCACTGCACTAAAATGGTACTGTATTGTATTACTGCCCGGAAAATTTATTTTGTATTTCACTGATAAGTGATATACTGTAATGTACTGAGATCATTTATGAATTTACTTTGTAGAGTATAAAATAATTTGGAATATTCATTGTATTTCACACTGTTATAGATAAATCCATATAGAAGTGCCACTAGTCCTATTTACTACAGTAAATTCTGGAGAGGTGCTCCATATCTCTTCTGAATTGAAACTGTGCTTTAAAGTACTTTCACTCCTGTACAGTAAGTATTTTTTCAGCTAATATACCATTATGCTAAGTGTTGTATTTGTACAATCTGTTACCAGTAACCTTAGTGCTCTCAATTACCATAACTTTTCTATAACATATGGATTAGCTTATCCTTAAGTTTATTACTTTTGCAATAATCAAAAGCCTGTGGGCTATGTTTTGAGCCCTGACTTAATTTAGATTTCTGTATTCCATGTGAATTATTTATAGTATATCTGAATTTTCTGTAAGATCAAATGCAACTGCAACCTTTAAGAATGAAGGACTTTTGAGTATTTTGAATCATCATTGTAGTTAATAAATCTTAACATCTGGTTTATAAATAATACTAATTGTATATCATTATACATTTCACAACACTAATGCTAGTCCCATTTTGTGTCAAGGACTCTTTTTGTATTTCTTATAAAATCTTGCTTTATAAACTACGGGTGGGTACTTTCACTTCTGCTTTGATTTTAAAATGTGTTTTACATGTTGTTTTGGTTCTCTTTTTGCCAAAACTCTATTTGTTTAGTTTTGTTTCAGGAGTTTTACAAAATGTTAGAAAAAACTCAAAATAAACATGAAATAGCATAAAAAAGCATGAAAATGCTTAAAATAACCATAACATCATAAAATCAATTACAAAATCAAAAATAATATAGATGAAAAACATAATTTTAAAAGATACTGCAAGAAACAGCAAGAGATTAGCACTTAGGGCTTAGGGGTTAGAAGGGGTTGGTTATTGGGTAGTAGGGTTCCCATTGTTCACCAATGTGGCTCTCTATTTTCCCATTGAGTGCATAGATAACCACAGTGATAATCAATTGATTAAGTGGGCTGTGTTTTTTTTATTTTAATTTGTATTTTATTTGATTGTAATTTCAGTACTGTATATTTAAATGTGACAAGTGCTATTAACAATACTTGGCTAATAGGGCGTTTGCCCATTCCTGTGTGTGATGGTGGTGGGGGGTATTTATTGTTGGTAGAGGAGGTGGGTGAAGGGTGCAGTTGCCGCAGGGTGGGTGGTTAGGCCTCCTAGGTGGGAAGCGGCAGGGGTTAACACCTTAACTAACTAATTTAGAGGTAGAAACTGCTAAGGTAATTATGGGCTTAACCCCTCCTACAACCCTCCCGGGAGGCCTAACATGCACCCTGAGGCAACTACAGACGAGGCCACGATTATCCTAACGCTTGCTTTAAACTAGCCGGGCTACATTCAGGGTATGTGCTGGGTATGTTCTGGGCTAGTTTGAGGCACGTTTAAGGCATTTCTGCATTAACTAACGACCCATAGGATTAACACAGCAGATGTCCCTGGCAGTCGAATTCAGTTTGAATGGGACTGCCAGGGACCCCCACTGTTAATCTGATAGGCCATTAATCAATGCAGAAATGCTGGGGTTGTTTAAGGCACGTTTAAGGCATGTATTCAGACTATTCCTGGGTCTTTTTGGTGAATGCCATTGGTTTGTGTTAGAATAATCGCAGTCTCTACTGTACCCCCTTCATCCACCCCTTAAAAAAAATCAAATACATAACAATCAGTAGTGATGTGGGACATTTAAAATTGCAGGAGATTCTGGCACCCCATAGTAGGGCCTATACCTTAGGAAGAATGGGCCCTGGTTGGGGTCAAGTCAACAGACATGAAATGAGAAAAAACTGGAGGAATAACCCCCTGAATCAGGACTCTAGAGCGCTCAAAAGATAGTCATGGCAAATAGCATAATGTATCAGAAGTTCCAATTTGTAGATTAAATTTTCCATATGTTTATAATCTGGAAGAGTAATTGTATCTCAGTGTATTAAGAGGTCAAATTATGCTCCCATTTAAGGTTATAGTATAAAATTAGCACATTAGGTATGTCTAAGAAAACTACGTGAGTGGGAATCTAGGTCTCCCGGAAAGCAAATAGATAAGTCCCTGGAGCTAGACCAATAATATAAGTAAACAACATTTGTCTCTTTGACAAAGTGCACGGATGCACGAAACGCGTCAAGGTTCTTCTCAAGGTTTCCATTTGCTTGTTATAAGGATCAGGGAGTCAAGCCGCCCTCAGCGCACTCCCCGCTTACCTCATTCCGGTGACCTTGCTCCCACTGCCAATGTTTAAGAACTATGTCACGGATTAATTTAGATTGTCTATAATACTGGTTATAAATAAAGGACAAATGGTATCATTATCAGAATATGAACGAGATCTAGTTTTATGAAACAAAAATTTCTTCTTGACAAGTTCCTTCCTATCAAGGGAGTCTACATAGCTAAAAGCTTCTTGAATGTCTGCATTTTAATAGCCCCATAGCTAGGAACCTATCTGACTTTTCTTTTGATTGCAAAAGAAACTTATAATTATTGTCAGAGCACAATCTCTTCAATATGATGAATTGAGCCTTGGGAATGCTCTTGATGAGGTAGACAGGATGACAACTCTGGGCGCAAAGGAGAGAGTTTCTAGAATGCTTTTTCCTAAAAATATCTGTTGTGATGGTCATATCATTGTCAATGTACAGGACCAAATCTAAATAATTCACGTGATGTATATTGTGATTGTAGGTGAATCTAATATTTAAATCATTAGAGTTATGTTCGTAAATAAAAGAAAAAGGTGAATCGTCATCCCCATCCCACACCATTATCATGTCATCAATGTAACTCTTGTTAAAAATAATATTCTTACGAAATAAATTTGTCATGATATATGTGTTGTGCTTCCCATAAACAAATAAATCAATTTGCATATGAAGGTGCAAAACTTGTGCCCATTGCTGTGCCTAATTTTTGTAAATAAAATTGACCATCAAACAAAAAATAATTGTGAGTGAGCAAAAAAGTGATGGATTCTAAAAGAAAAGTGAATTGTAAGACAAGGGCATCAGACAAATCCAAAACGTGATGTACCGCTCAGAGACCGTGTCTGTGCTCAATAATGGAATAAAGTGAGGTCACATCTAGTGTGACTCACCTCCCCTTTCCAATGTACAGCCTGCAAACTCACAATGAGATCTGACGTATCTTTAATAATCAAGGCAAATGAAATACCAAGGGTTGCAAAAAGCTGTCCACATACCGCGATAAACTATCTCCCAAAGATCCAATGCTCACAACTATGGGTTGACCTGGAGGGTCGACCAGCGATTTATGGATCTTTGGGAGATGGTGGATACCAGAATCACGGGATCTGGACAGCTCAGAAACTCACACTCCTTATTATTGATAATAACTGATACTAATTGATTATAACTTACACTCATTATTGATAATAGCAAGAATTTTTCCTAAATCAATAAACACATGAAGTTCTCTCAAATATATAATGGTGGGATCCCCTCTTAGATATATTATAATTATTAAGTTAGCTAGTTATTGTTTCCTTCTAGGCATTACACATTGCTCTTTTTTTTGGTTTATAGTTTTTAAATTTCTCAGTTTTGATTACCTCTTTCTTTTTACTTTGGTTTTGTTATTCAATTTTATGTTATAATAAATAATATATGTGTTTTACTGTATGTTGTTTGTGTACCATGCAGTTGAGCACCTTTTATGGTATATCCGATCCAGAGTTCTAGTAGCATGTTTTTGCACTTGCAGTGTTTAGATTCATTAACTAGCAGGTGCGTTTTCACCTTCTGTGTTCCAACCAATTGTATCTCGGCTATACCTATTTAGGGATCACCTGTGGGTCCAATTTTTTACTCTTTGATAAAGTCTGCTATCCAGGACGAAACGCGTTAGAGTACTTTTACTCTGTGTATGTCTAGTTTTGACCAATAAATATTTTTTTTATCTGGATTAATTGCGCTTGGATCGTTCTAATTTTCAGAGGGCAGTGACCGCCATTGCAACAGCATTTTTTCTATCTACTGTATCACATCGGCTGGAGCCGAAAATGCAGTTTTCAGGGTTGTATCTGGCTTTATGGCTCATCTACATCAGCATCACTCGGCAGACACCAGGATCGTGTTGTGAGTACTTGCCAGCTGATTTTCATAGTGTGGGACACAGGGTGGTAGTAAGGGTAGCGGCTGTGGGACTTAGGGTTTTACCGTGTGACACGCTTAACAGCGGGTTCATTGGTATATCGGTGTCGGTTACCGCTTGTTAGCCCCCCACCCTGAGTGAGTCCATTTACACACCTGGCGTATAAGACGCCTATTCGGGTATATATAGTCTAAACACACACTGTTTGAATCTACTTGAACTGAGAAGATAAGTATTATTCAATTTTTATTGCTTTTCTTGGAGCATCAGTCTTTGAGGTTTGTTCATCGTTTAGTCCACAGCTGAGAGTACCTGCAACTTTCCGCTACTCTCCTACACCAGCCTCAGCACATATTACGACCATCCCTACCTCTCCAATCCTGACCCGGCTAACTCAACAATATACTTTCCAGACGTGCACTCGCGGCTGTGGGTGACGTTTATATCTACCCCCACCTCGGCCTCGCGGTCCCACCTTGTCTGTGGTGAGCACTGCGTTACAGTATGCTCAGCCCCACGGACATGGATCCCGCTGAAGTTGGACAAGTCGTCTGCGCTCATGCCAGTATGTTCGCTAAAGTAGAAAGATACTTAGAACAAAAAGACCAATGTATGGACCTGTTACAACGTAACCTTCAGTCTCTCACTGACTGCACTCTAGCCTCTTCTCCTAGCCCCATTCCTTCAATCCCTGCTGGTGCTATGGCTAGTGCTATTCCTCAGGCTTTCGTGTCTGAACCCCAACTTCCGGCTCCAAACCGCTACAGTGGAGATCCCCATGGATGTCAAGGGTTCTTAAACCAATGTTTTATTCAGTTTGAAATCATGCCCTATCGTTTCTCCTCTCCAAGATCTAAGGTGGCTTACATCATTTTGCTTCTCACCAGTGATGCTCTCACCTTGGCCTCTCCTGTCTGCGAGCAAAAATCGGACCTCACCAAAGATATCGGACAGTTCGCCCGGGAATTCTGTAGAGTCTTCGACACACCTGGTCGCAAGGTAACTGTGGCCTCTTCTCTTTTTCACATTTATCCCAGGGGAATCGACCTGTCGCTAGATATGCCCTGGACTTCCGCACTATTGCTGGGGAGACAGCTTGGAATAATGAGGCATTGTCGGCTACTTTTTGGCAAGGACTCTCTGAGACTTTTAAAGATGATCTTGCCGCACACGAACACCCCACTGACCTTGAGGAGCTGATCGCCCTATTTATTCACGTAGATCAACGCTTACAGGAAAGGAGATCCTGAATGATCCCGTCATCGTCAACTTACCCCCAGGTACCCCTCTCTGTTATCCAACACAGTCGAATCTTTTCAGTCCGATCTTCCTGAACCCATGCAGCTTGGTGGCAACAAACTGTCTCCCTCTGAAAAACAACGCCAACGTGACGCCGGACTTTGCTAGTACTGTGGCAATCCCCATCATCAGGTACTCAATTGTCCCCACAAATCGGGAAATGCCAGCTCCCAATGACGTTCAGGGGAGTCACATTGGGAACACTCACCACCTCCCCTATATCTAAAGAAATCTTGCCCACCAGGTTTTTCTCCCAGTCTCGCTCTCCGGTGAGAACTTCCATACCAGCGCTCTCGCGTTTGTGGATTTCGGGTCAGGAGGCAATTTTATCGACCAGAGCTTCGTCGAAAGGAATAACATCCCTCTCATCTGCAAAAGGTATCCTAAAGGCCTAGTAGCTATTGATGGTCGACCTCTACAGCGAGCTTTCATTTCCCTACAAACTTCTTCTTTCCACTTACTTATAGAGGACCATACGGAACTGATTCATCTAGATGTCATCCACACGCCATCAGTCGAAGTGATCCTCGGTCTACCCTGGCATCAACGCCACAACCCTTGTGTTGATTGGACTGGTAAGGAACCCATCAGTTGGAGTACATTTTGCTCAAAGTCCTGTGCGGTTCCTTTCAAGAAAGTGTGCGGTCTCTCAACGTATGAAGTAAGGAAAGACTCTCTACCCGAGGTTTACAGGAATTTCTGCGACGTATTCGACAAAGCATGATCAGAGGTCCTACCACCCATTCATCCTTTCGATTGTCCCATAGACCTTCTTTCCAATTCAGTCCCTCCTAGGGGAGCCTCCTATCCACTCTCTCTTCCGGAGACCAAGGCCATGAGGGAATATATCCAGGACAATCTGCATAAAGGCTTATCCGTAAATCCTCTTCTCCAGCCGGTGCAGGCTTCTTTTTCGTAAAAAAAAGAAATACGGATCCTTACGCCCCTGCATCGATTACAGTGGTCTAAACAAAATCACCGTTAAAAATCGCTATCCTTTACCTTTGATTTCTGAACTGTTTGATCGCCTTCAAGGAGCTACCATTTTCACTAACCTGGACTTACGCAGGGCCTCCAATTTGGTGAGAATTCGCCAGGGGGACGAATGGAAAATGGCCTTCAACACACGTGATGGTCACTATGAATATGTCACACCTATATGCCCGCAGACCTGGCTAGACCCCAGTACTGAGGTGGGAACAGTATGATACCACACACCCACAGCAGTGGGAGCAAGCCTGGAGTGTGGTATAGCGTTGCTGGGCCTGTAGGAAGAGTTGTTAGTTTATACTTGCAACGCTTGGGGATGTCCATAAGAATAGCCGTTTCCGTGTGCCAATGTTCAGGAGTCAAGAGGTTAGAATCGTCAGAGTATAAGCCAGGTCCTAGGAAGTCAGAGGTAAGCGAAGTAGTATGCATAGCAGGGTTCAAACGGATACCAGAGAGCAGAGTAGTCCATGACAAGCAGGGGTCAAAGCCAGGGAAATCCAAGATAACACAGGAGCAGGAAACAACAGGAACACAGAGGGAGCACAGCATAGGTCAGGTACAGACAGGGAAACAGGAACTATGCAGAGCGAGGAAGAAGTGGACAGACAGGGGTTATAAAGGAGGGCATACCAATAGGAGAGAGGGGAGGAGTAGAGAGAGAAGTGGGAGATGACAGGGATAGGACAGGGAGAGAAGAGGAGGAGACAAGGGGCAGTCAGGGGAATGGTCTGGAGGGCTTGGGAGGCGGAGACATGGGGAACAGGATAAGCAGAGCATGTGCACAGGTTGCAACACAGAGAGGGACCGCACAGAGCAAGGGAAGGACGCAGGAGGAGCATGGAGCCCAGAGAAGGGGAACGCGCGCGTGACCTGCGACCGCGAGACGGCATGCAGAGGCAGAGAGGAGGGAGCAGGTGGGTCAGGGAGACCAGCGGAGGAGCATATACGCGCGCCCTCCATGGGCTGAGGGAGCGCACGCACCGGACGTGTCACCAGGCGCGCGGAACGCCACGCCACGGGCACCACGCAGGGAGGAGGCAACGGGACAGATGCCACCACAGGGGAAGGTAATGTGGGCACCGCGGGAGAGAGGGAGCGGGGAGGATCATAGCAGGGACTGAGGGACCGCGTGGATATGTGAGACCTGCGGGGAACACGCTGCGGCAAAGGGAGAGAGGTGGAAGGCAAAGGAGAGGAGTGGGAAGGAGTAGAAGGGGCAACAGGAGATGGGAGAGAGGGACAAGGAGGGGAAGGAATCTCCTGAGTCGTCACAGTATCCCCCCCTTGAGGATTAATCTCTGAGTGATCCAACCACGGCTTGAGGGGAAATTTCTGATGAAATAGAGAAAGTAGCCTTGGGGCGTGGATGTGATGTGCAGGTACCCAGGAACGTTCCTCAGGCCCGTAGCCCTTCCAGTGTACCAAAAACTGCAGTCTATTTTTAGACAAACGAGGATCGATGAGAGACTGTATTTCGTACTCCTGTTGGCCCAGGGAGGACACAGGATTGGGTCTCCGAGAGGGGTCTGGGAAATGAGGACTGGGAATAAATTC
Organism: Ascaphus truei; assembly: GCF_040206685.1. Taxonomy (NCBI): domain Eukaryota; kingdom Metazoa; phylum Chordata; class Amphibia; order Anura; family Ascaphidae; genus Ascaphus; species Ascaphus truei. The sequence goes on from NC_134483.1 coordinate 121,490,827, forward strand.
TTTAAGGAGGGAAACATGGAACACGGACGGAACCTTCATTGTTGGGGGAAGATCGACACGATAGGCTACTGGATTAACCTTCTCTAAGATTTTGAATGGTCCCAAGAATCTAGGGGAAGTTTGGGTGATGGGGTTTTTAGCCTAATATTTTTGGAAGATAGCCACACCAGATCACCAGGTTTGAAGGAAGGACCCCTTTGACGGTGGCGATCTGCCTTGGTTTTTTGTTTGGCAACCGCAGACTGTCAAGACTTAAGGATTTTTTTTCCCAGGATTCTTGTAAGTTGAGAGTCGGCTGCAGGAACATCAGAAGGAGAAGGTGAGAGAGGGAGACTACTGGGGTGGAAGCCACAGTTGATAAAGAAAGGAGACTCCTGAGTAGACTCGTTCCTCAAGGAATTTATGGCAAATTCGGCCCATGGTAAAAGATCCACCCAGTTATCTTGTGAGTCTGAAATGAAGAATCTTAGATACTGTTCCAGAGTTTGGTTCATCCTTTCAGTTTGACCGTTGGTTTGTGGATGGTATCCAGAGGAAAACAAGAGAGAGATACCCAATCTTTGGGAGAAGGCCCGCCTTTTGAGATGAACTGAGACCCACGATCCGAGACAATAGAAATGGGAATGCCATGCAACCTGAAGATCTTTCTGGAGAAGACGTCCGCCAAGGTGGCAGAGTTGGGAAGGCCCTTGAGGGGAACAAAGTGTGCCTGCTTCGAAAACCTGTCAACCACGACCAAAATAGTGTTCATCCCCTTGGAAGTAGGCAGTTCAACAATAAAGTCCATTGAAATGTGTTTCCAGGGTTGTTCAGGGATAGGAAGTGGTAGAAGAAGTCCAGAAGGTTTATGATGGAGAGTTTTCCTCTGGGCACATACAGGACAGGCGGAGGTAAATTCGAGAATGTCTTGATTCATCTTAGGCCACCAAAAAGTCATTTAATGAGATCTGCCGTCCTTTTGAAGCCTGAATGACCAACTGCTCTAGAGGAATGACTCCAAAGTAACACTTTATGGAGAAAATGTGGAGCAGCGTAAAGACGTCCTTCTGGTACCCTGAACCTGCTGGGAATATGCGCTTGTGCCTTGTTGATCTCATCCAACACATCAAAGTTGTTATCAGAAATTATGCACTTAGCCGGGAGAATAGGTTCCGAGATTTCTTTAGCTTCAGTCTCAGAGGCAAACTGACGAGAAAGGGCGTCCGCTTTAACATTTTTGGTCCCAGGAATATACGAGATGGTGTAGTAAAAGCGGGAAAAGAAGAGTGACCAGCGAGCTTGGCGGGAGCCTAGGCGACGAGCCCCCTCAATATATAACAAATTTTTGTGGTCAGTGAGAATAGCGATTGGTTCTTTGGAACCCTCCAAAAGATGTCTCCATTCTTGGAGAGCCAACTTAATGGCCAAAATTTCGCGATTACCGACATCATAATTCCTTTCTACTGCTGAGAATTTCCGTGAAAAAACCCCACAAGGATGGAGTTTCTCTTGGGGACAAGTCCTGTGGGAAAGAACTGCGCCAGCTCCTAAGTCTCAGGCGTCAACCTCCAAAGTAAAGGGGATTGAGGTATCCGGATGACGAAGGATGGGAGCAGACATGAACGCCTTCTTGAGAATCTCAAAGGCTGAAATGGCCTCAGGTGACCAGGATGAGACGTCGGCACCCTTTTTGGTTAAGGCGGTGATGGGAAGAGCAATAGAAGAATTTTTTTTGATAAACTTCCTGTAATAATTGGCAAAGCCAAGAAAACGTTGCACAGCCTTGAGCGAATTAGGGAGTGGCCAGTCGAGAACCGCCTTCAGCTTCTCTGGGTCCATGGAAAAACCTTGGCTGGAGATGATATAGCCTAGGAAGGCCGTGGAAGCTTGGTGAAACAGACATTTCTCCATCTTGGCGTAAAGACGATTAGAACGAAGCCTGGAGAGCACAAGTTTGGTATGTTGAATGTGTTCCTCCAGATTTTTAGAAAAAATAAGAATGTCGTCTAGATAGACAATGACAAAAGTTCCCACTACATCACGGAAGATGTCATTCATAAATTCCTGAAATACGGCCGGGGCGTTACACAGCCCAAAAGGCATAACAAGATATTCATAATGTCCAGAACGTGTGTTAAACGCTGTTTTCCACTCGTCTCCTTCCCTTATATGAATGAGATTATAGGCACCCCTTAAGTCAAGTTTTGAGAAGATAGAGGCCCCTTGGAGACGGTTGAACAGTTCAGAAATGAGCGGAAGAGGATACCGGTTTTTCACTGTGATCTTATTAAGTCCTCGGAAGTCGATGCAAGGCCTCAGTGATCCATCCTTCTTCTTCACAAAGAAGAAGCCAGCCCCGGCAGCAGAGGTAGAGTTGTGGATGAATCCCTTTTTCAGATTTTCCTGAATATAAGTAGTCATGGCCTCGGTCTCCGGGATGGAGAGTGGATAAGACTTAGACTTCGGCAGGACAGTCCCAGGGATGAGGTCGACAGCGCAATCGTACGGACGGTGAGGAGGGAGAACCTCTGCTTGTTCCTTGTTGAACACATCCAAGTACTCATGGTACACAGCAGGCAGGGACAACCGATCGGCAGGTACGGAGTCCAGGCCGGCAAGCACAACCACGGGAGGATCCACTGGCACAGCATCTTCGGACGAGGGCCACTGATAGGCAGTGGAGTTGAATGCACGGATTGTGGAGTTGAAGCCAAGGCAATCCTAAAATAATTTGTACGGAAGGGGATTGGAAAACATCAAAGACAATTACCTCCTTGTGACCATCAGCCAGGGTCAAGGTAAGAGGAATAGACTCCCAAATGATGAAGGCCGGCTGGAGCGGTCGTCCGTCGATGGCCTCAAGGCCAATAGGGCTCTTCCTTCTGACCATGGGAATTTGATTCTCCAATGCGAACTGCTGGTCCAGGAAATTACCGCCCGATCCAGAATCGATGAACGCTTCCACCTTTACGACAAGGTTGGGACCCTCCAACGTGGCCGTTAGCATAAACTTCTTTGGGAGAGCTTCGGAAGGAGAGGGGTTAGGAGAGACAGTACCCAGTAGAAGCCCCTCTACCTTTACTGGGTGTGCCCGTTTCCCGGCTTCAAGGGACAATTCTGGAGACGATGTTCCGAGGAAGCACAGTAGAAACACAGCCTGTTCTGGCGCCGCCACGCTCTCTCGGTTGCCTGGAGTTATTGACTGCTGACCTGCATAGGTTCCGGTGCCTCCAGGGCCAGGAGAGGAGTAGTGGGCGACCTGTGAGAAACAACAGAGGGAGAAGAACGGGAACAGTGTCTCTCATGACGTCGCTCCTGCGTACGCTGATCCATGCGTACGCTCAGGGTGATGAGTTCCTCCAGGGACGTAGGCCAGGCATGAGTAGCCAGATCGTCTTTCAACATATCTGAGAGTCCGTGCCAGTATGCAGCGGTGAAGGCCTCATCATTCCATTGTACTTCGGAGTCCAACGTTCGAAACATGATGGCGTATTTGGCAGCTGATCTTCGGCCCTGAGAAATATGAAACAGGGAGAAGGCGGCTGTCTCGCGCCGTGCGGGGGTATCAAAAACAAGTTGAAATTCACGTCTCAATAAAGGATAATCTTGCGTTATTTCGCATTTACGCTCCCATAGGGGGGAGGCCCAGGCAAGAGCGTCTCCGGTGAGCAGAGCGTATTTATAAGCAATTTTAGCACGGCCAGTAGGAAAGAGGGAGGGAGACATTTCAAACTGCACCTCACATTGGTTTAAGAAACTGCGGCAGGTGCGGGGGTCCCCATCGTAGCGATTCGCAGAGGGGATCCATGGACCAGGGCTGGCAGAGGTAGTAGCCATTGATGGCGCAGAAGCCGTGGAACCCTCCTGACGGGAGAAGGTGGCCAATTGCTGGGAGACAGTGGACAGCTGATCGCTAACGAAGTGTAAGGCCTCTATGGTAATACTTGTACCCACCTTAGGGGGGTCTGCGTTTATTGGGCTCTGCATAATGTCACGCCTGTATGCCCGCAGACCTGGCTAGACCCCAGTACTGAGGTGGGAACGGTATGATACCACACACCCACAGCAGTGGAAGCAAGCCCGGAGTGTGGTATAACAATAGCTGACATACAGTATGTTTCTGCCTATATATCTTAATGTACTGTCAAGCTCTTATTGCGTTCTCCAAAATCCCTTCACCAAAATGAACATTTTAAAACCTTATTAAATTCTTGTGAGTAAGTTAATTGTTTCATACATATTTTATCGTTGTCTCAGTTTTTCTTCAATTCATTAATCAGTACCTGAGAGTCATAAATATTAATGGGAAATTTAACTTTGCACACAAGTTATTACATACCCAATTTATATCAAGTATAAAAATATTATAATATGGTTAATTAAACTTAGGAATACTCTTATGGAGGATAACTCATGGAAGATTGACACATTGAGGTGTGATCTGTCCCTTTCCTTCAGCTAAACTCATAACCAAAATGAAATATGGTATGCATACATCTAAAGACTATTAATTGCTACTGCAGTATTAATAGGTATAATATTAATTTAATGTAACAAGTTAAATTAAATTCTACAAAAAATATTTCTAAACCTTTATTAGTTTCTAAAGTTGTATTCACTCCATGGCACTGGCGGTATAGGGATTATTTTTTAGTCTACCATCTAAAGAAGGTTTGTTACAGTGACCATGTTTGAGAAAAAAACATGCCGTGTGCTACTGATTCATCGAGGTAAAGCAAAAGTACTTTAAAGGTTGGGCTAAAGGTCTGTGTGAAGTACATAAAAGATCAGTACGGTGACTCCTGCTTTTTAACGTGTTTAATAATGACATTGAAGTTGGCATAGAGAGTAAAAGTCTACATCTTTGCTGATGACATTAAATTGTGTAAAGTACTAGAATCAGAGCAGGATGTAATTTCTCTCCAGAAGAACTTGGACTGGAAATGTGGGCAGGTAAATGGCAGACGAGGTTTAATACAGATAAATGTAAGGTTATGTATTTGGGAAACAAGAATAAACAGACAAATTACAAATGAAATGGGGATAAACTAGGGGAATCCTTGATGGAGATGGATTTAGTAGTGCTTGTAGACAGCAGGCTTAGCAATAGTGCCCAAAGTCATGCAGTAGCTGCAAAGGCAAACAAGATCTTATCTTGCATTAAACGGACAATGGATGGAAGGGAAGTAAACATAATTATGCCCCTTTATAAAGAAGACCACACCTTGAATATGGAGTACAATTTTGGGCACCACTACTTAGGAAAGGCATTATGGGAGAGGCTAGCTAAATTAGATTTACAGCTGCAGCGGCCGTTATTCAAACACTTCACGCGTTGTGTACATCGGAATACCGTTGTCATGACGTGGGATGTCTTCCAACCTTACACCTTAATACTCGAGTGCGGCGAGTGCAGAAAATGGCATTTTAGAGTTCTTGTTTTTAAATTGACATAGTAGCACAGTACTGTACACATTGCAATTCATTCATTTCATTGCACCCAAAGAAACAGAATCCATGAAATTCAACAAAGCAATCGCGATAAGCGCGGGTGCCTGGGGCGATTGGCCACGTTCATGGTGCGTGGAGTACAGCAGAGCACAAGAAATCGGCAGCGTGATTTGTTTGAATAACGGCCGCTGCAGCTGTATTTACATTAGAATGAGGCGTCTAAGAGGGGATATGATAACAATATAAAAATAATTCAAGTGTTAATAGCTATAATTAAAGCATTCTACAAAATAAATCACGTTGAAAACACATTGACTATGGGATAAAGTGTTTAGTACAGCACCCCAATTTCACCTCAACAAACTTGACATTTTTTACAATTCATTATGCTGTTTTGTGTTATTGTGTAACTTCAACACCCACCATTAAGAGATATTATTTGGACTAGGTTGGCTATCCCTTGAGTCCAGATGCAATGCATATTTTTCCAGTCGTATCTTCAAATATTTTCTGGGCAAGCTACGCAATTATTTATAAAATATTTTATCAGGAAGTAATACATTGAGAGTTACCTCTCGTTTTCAAGTATGTCCTGGGCACAGAGTTAAGACAAATAATACATGGTTACAAACACAGTTACATAAATGAACAGGGTATACATTATATACAAGACATTGCCTGCACAGTTAAAGAAAATATATATTATGGGCGTATGAAACAGTTACAGACCAGATTAAAATGTGAGACAGCCTTAGATTTGAAAGAACTTAAACTGGTGGTGGATATGAGAGTCTCTGGCAGGTTTTTCCAGTTTTGGGGTGCACGGTAAGAGAAGAAGGAACGGCCGGATACTTTGTTGAGCCTTGGGACCATGAACAGTCTTTTGGAGTCTGATCTAAGATGATAAGTGCTGCATGTGGTAAGGGTGAGGAGCTTGATCAGATAGCTGGGTAGCATGCCCATAAAGAATTTAAAGGCAAGACAGGAAAGGTGAACTTTGCGCCTAGACTCGTGTTATGACCAATCTAGTTCTTTGAGCATTTCGCAGTGATGTGTGTTGTAGTTGCATTGGAGAACAAAATGACTAATTGAATTGTAGAGGGTGTCAAGTTTGCTAAGGTGGGTTTGAGGTGCCAAGCCATATACTATGTCTCCATAGTCAATAATTGGCATTAGCATCTGCTGTGCGATATGCTTTCTGACCAGGAGACTTAGGGAGGATTTGTTCCTCTAAAGTACCCCTAGTTTGGCATAGGTCTTGGTTGTCAGGGTATCAATGTGCATCCCGAAAGTTAAGTGGGAGTCAAACCATATGCCCAGGTATTTAAAACTAGTGACAGGGGTTAGGGTGTGGTGTTAGCATTGGTTCTGATCTGGAGCTCAGTCGCTGCCAGCATTAAAACGGTAGTCTTGGTCCCAAATACCATTGTAACAGTCTTGTCAGTGTTTAAAAACAGTTTGTTTTGGGAAATCCAGTTTTCGAGTCTCAAAAAGTCAGACTGAAGTATGTGTTGAAGGTCAGAGAGGCTATGGCGGTGTGCATATAGGATTGTGTCATCTGCATACATGTATATTGAGGCTTCCTTACAAGCTGTGGGAAGATCATTAATGAACACTGAGAAGAGTAAGGGCCCCAGAACAGAGCCTTGCGGGACACCACAAGTGATATCCAGGGGGTTGGAGTTAGAGCCTGAGATGGACACATGTTGGGATCTTCCTGATAGGTAGGACTGAAACCAGTTTAAAGCATGTTTCCCTATTCCAGAGCTCTTGAGTTTGTTAAGCACGATAACATGATCAACTGTATCAAAAGCCTTTGCAAAATCTAGGAATACTGCACCATTATCTCAGCAGACTTCTCACCCCTACTTTACACAGCACTTATCTCCTTAGATCTGCCATCAGAAACCTGCTTATGGTGCCAAGGTTCTATAAAGAATGTGGTGGCTCTTTCTTCTATTACTGAACACATCTCTTCTGCAACAATTTATTTGAGTCACTCAAAGTTGCCTTCTGTCTATGTTCATTGACGACTCCGGCTGTTTCCTCCTTTAAACATATTTGTAACTGTAAATTATAATGTTGTCAGGACATGCATTTTTGTACCCGGGACATTCTTGAAAACAAGAGGTAATGTATTTTGTCCTGGTAAAACATTTTTTATAGTGTACTCAAATGATTTGAATAGGCGCCACAAATTCCATAAGTATCAAAACAATTTTTTAAACAAATTAAACCATGAGATGTTACCCAAAAAGATACTTCTCAACCTTTCCAGGAAATATGCAGAGATTTCCTACAGAAACAGTCTTGGTTTGGGATGGGAAGGGAGCGATCAGGTCAGGAACACATCATGTGAATAAAAAAACATAAAAACAATAATTGTGCAGTATGTTAGTGCAGTGAGGACTGGATGCAAATTTGGCTCTTTAAGATTTCCTACTTACAGCAAAGCTAAAAATATAGCGCAGTGGTCTGACTCAGTCAGGAAGTGTGGAGATGGTAGACAATTCTCTTGTTATATAATGGCCCAGATGGATTCTCATGTAAAGGAACTAGTTCAGCAGTGTTGGTACTCAAATCCCAATGTAGTTCATGCAATAAAAAGCAAAAACAGCCCAATGGTCTAGGTTGCAAAACAAATGGTTTATCTCAGGTAAAGAAATAGGAGATGTACTCACAATAAGTACAAATGAATTGTACATATATTGGTTTCTTTCGGCGATACAATGCTCATTCAGGCAGTAGAACTTCTCAGGATCCTCCTGTATCCCCAGCCTCGCCGCCGGCGGTGGCGTCTGACGTCACTTCCGACTCGCGGGTGACCGCATCCGGTGGAACTGGATGGCAACGCGCTGGGAGAGGGTCTGTATTGGTACTCTGGCGTCCGGCGTCTTCTTCTATAAGCAGCTGCAGCAACTATGTCGGCACTACGCGTTTCGCTGTTGAACATACAGCTTCCTCAGGAGCATAATGACGTCTCATATGGGTGTTACATATTTATATGGTATCATTTAATTGGCTGCACATTGGCAATTAATTGTTAGCCTATCAGCACATATTTAACCCACAGGTTCGCCTCTACACAGGCACATAAGCTCTGTGGTCCAAAGATAATTTACATACAAAGATATTTAGCATAATTACAACAACATAAATTTAAAAATATAACTTTAATAAATTTAAAAAAAAAACGATATAAATATTTCATTAGATGCTAAAAACTGAAAACTAAAAACAAAAAAACTTTATCACAATAAGAATAGCTCTTGTAGCATCGTGTGGTGAAAGAGAGAAAAGACAGAGAAAAATGCATTAGTTATCTCATGTATTGTTACAATAAAGCTAAAATACATTAAATAGCTAAAATAAACTAAATTTATGGCCAGCTCAAATGGAACAAATTTAAAAAAAAATTAATAAATATTTCCCTTTCAGTTTAAGAAATATAATTAAAAAACATAATCTTAATTTATAAAAACCCATCTATGTTAGTATTTTTAGTGTATTTGCAATCAAATATTGCACATAATAGAAAATATTAGAATAATATAGAAATAAAATGATATTTTATCAGGTAATAAAAGAGGCACAAAATAACTTTAAGAATGTAGAAAAGGTAAAATCTCAAAATCTGAATTCAAACCATTAGGAATAAGTGTATTCAATTTGTGAATCCAGTACATTTCTCTTTTACTTAAAACGGACACTGAATATCTAAGAGAAAGAGAGAGAGAAAAGGATAGAGACTTCAGAATAGAAGAAGAAAGACGGAGAGAAAGGGAAAGACAGAGAGAGAGGGAAAGACAGAGAGAAAAAGAAGTTAGATTGAAAGAAGAAAGGGAAAAAACTATTAAAGATAGAGATATCCTTAGACATACTGTAGAGAGCAACTAAGAGACAGGGATTTTGCCTATCATAGAGAACAGAGAGAAAAAGAACAGAGAGAAAAAGAACAGAAAGATAAAGATTATCAAAGAGAGAAAGAGGCAAGAAGGGATAAAGAGTTGAAAAGAGAAAGGGAAGAAAGAAAAAGAGAAAGAGATAGATATCATTTGGATAGGCAACAGAAAACAAGTAGGTCCAGATCACCCATTGGGGCTACTGGACCCAATGCTTTTTTAGACATGGACAAAACTCTCAGCGTTTGGGAGATACCAAACTCCTACACCCCTCCGAAAGAGAGGAGGGATCTAAACCCTTATCACAAAAGAGAAAACATCAGAGAGGGAAACGAGGGAGAAGAAGAAAAAGGGAAAGAGTAAAGAGAGAAACCTGTAAAAATACACAAAATATTTTTAATTTAAGTACGGTCGAATTAACTATACCACAACAAAATTTGATCTCTAAGGGATTATCTTTTGCCCCAACTGTAGGGCCTAATAATTTTGAACTGTTTTTAGATGCAAATCGCTATCTCCGTAAACTTACTGTAAAGAGATTTTTTCAGAGTAAGAATGTGGAATCCAGATTAAATATGGAGAAATATAGAAATGAACCTGAAGACAGTAAGTTCAAACATACTACACTTAGAAGTAAGTCTACCTTTTATCCTACATATTACAAAGGCAAACATCTAGAGGTATTCTATGATCTAATCGTGAAAGACTTTGAGTCTCTTTCAAAACACACGAAGTCTAAGACAAGAAATAACCTGACAAAAGATGAAAGAAAGGCTTTAGAAGAAATTACAAAAAATGAAAATATAGTCATCAAACAGGCCGACAAAAGCGGGGTACAGTAATAATGAACAGGGAAGATTATTTGAAGGAGATTTATCGTTTACTAGGTGATGAAGACACATATGAAATTTTGAAGAAAAATCCTACAGAAGACTTCAACAATGATCTTAACACTCTGTTAGAAAGAGGGAGAAATACAGGTATCCTAACGGAACAAGAATATAAATTTCTAAATAACAAAACCCCACAGATACCGATTTTCTATATTTTACCCAAAATTCATAAGTGTCTCAAAAATCCCCCTGGTAGGCCGATAATCTCGGGAATCAACTCACTTACATCAAATTTATCGGCCTACATTGACAACTTTCTTCAAGGTTATGTGAAAGAGATGAATTCATATCTGAAAGATACCACCGATATTATAAAAATTCTGGATACATTTGTATGGAAAGAAGATTATTTACTGGCAACTATTGATGTTAGTTCATTATATACATCTATTGTACACAATTTAGGCCTTCAAGCCATTGAGTATTTCCTTAGAAATTATCCAGAATTACATGACTTACAAATTCAATTTCTCTTGGATAGCATCACATTCATTTTAGAAAAGAATTTCTTTTTATTTGATAAGGTATTTTATGTTCAGAAATGTGGCACCGCCATGGGGACGAAGCTTGCCCCCAGCTATGCCAATCTCTTTATGGGATTTTGGGAGGATCGAAACATCTGGTCCAATGGCGAGCTGGGGGAGAACATTGTCCTATGGCGACGCTACATTGATGACATTATTTTAATTTGGCAGGGAGACCAACAAAGTTTGGAACAATTTATTTTAAATTTGAATCAAAATAACTTAAATCTTAAATTCACACACACTATAAGTAAAACTTCTATTGAATATCTTGATTTGCACATATATATAGAAGAAGGTGTTATCAAAACAAAAACCCATTTTAAAAATGTTGATTGCAACAATTTTATTTTAAGATCTAGTTGGCACCACCATCAATGGATGGATGGAGTTCCCTACAGCCAATACAGAAGATTACGTAGAAACTGCACTGAGGAAAATATTTTTAATGACCAGTGTAAAATTTTGGAAAAACGTTTTGTGGAGAAAAACTATAGCCAAGAGATTTTAGATACGACGTTAATAAAGGCAAAGAATTTACAAAGAAAGGAACTTTTAGAACCACAGAAAAAAACTTTTATTCCAAATAACAACTTGTATGAGACAGCTTTCCTAACAACTTTTAATAAAGAAGCCAAAAATATTGGAAAGATTTTACGTAAGCATTGGCATGTTCTTAAATCAGATACAATTTTAAGTGATATTTTACCGGAGAAACCAAATTTTTTTTTTAAAAAGGCACAGAATATGAAAAACATATTGGCACCCAGCGCTTTGAGGAAATTGAACGGGGACAATCATGGCTGGCTCCAAAACTTGACAGGCTTTTATGGATGTGGATCCTGTAAGGCCTGTCAACACAAAATGAAAGAAAAAATAAGTTTTATTAGCCATAAAAGCAAAGAGTCTTTTAAAATAAAACAGTATATGAATTGTAATACTGACTTTGTTATATATGTCCATGCGGGCTTCAATACGTAGGAAAAACATCAAGACCAATCCGTACCCGCATTATTGAACATCTAAGCAATATAAGACGTGGCATTTTAACCCATAGCGTTTCGAAACATTATGCCAAATACCATAAATCCAATCCAGATAGTCTTAGATTTATTGCTATTGAAAATGTAAAACAACACTGGAGGGGACGTAGTAGAGAGGTTGATTTAAGTAAAAGAGAAATGTACTGGATTCACAAATTGAATACACTTATTCCTAATGGTTTGAATTCAGATTTTGAGATTTTACCTTTTCTACATTCTTAAAGTGATATTGTGCCTCTTTTATTACCTGATAAAATATAATTTTATTTCTATATTATTCTAATATTTTCTATTATGTGCAATATTTGATTGCAAATACACTAAAAATACTAACATAGATGGGTTTTTATAAATTAAGATTATGTTTTTTAATTATATTTCTTAAACTGAAAGGGAAATATTTATTAATTTTTTTTTAAATTTGTTCCATTTGAGCTGGCCATAAATTTAGTTTATTTTAGCTATTTAATGTATTTTAGCTTTATTGTAACAATACATGAGATAACTAATGCATTTTTCTCTGTCTTTTCTCTCTTTCACCACACGATGCTACAAGAGCTATTCTTATTGTGATAAAGTTTTTTAGTTTTTAGTTTTCAGTTTTTAGCATCTAATGAAATATTTATATCGTTTTTTTTTAAATTTATTAAAGTTATATTTTTAAATTTATGTTGTTGTAATTATGCTAAATATCTTTGTATGTAAATTATCTTTGGACCACAGAGCTTATGTGCCTGTGTAGAGGCGAACCTGTGGGTTAAATATGTGCTGATAGGCTAACAATTAATTGCCAATGTGCAGCCAATTAAATGATACCATATAAATATGTAACACCCATATGAGACGTCATTATGCTCCTGAGGAAGCTGTATGTTCAACAGCGAAACGCGTAGAGCCGACATAGTTGCTGCAGCTGCTTATAGAAGAAGACGCCGGATGCCAGAGTTCCAATACAGACCCTCTCCCAGCGCGTCGCCATCCAGTTCCACCGGATGCGGTCACCCGCGAGTCGGAAGTGACGTCAGATGCCACCGCCGGCGGCGAGGCTGGGGATACAGGAGGATCCTGAGAAGTTCTACTGCCTGAATGAGCATTGTATCGCCGAAAGAAACCAATATATGTACAATTCATTTGTACTTATTGTGAGTACATCTCCTATTTCTTTACCTGAGATAAACCATTTGTTTTGCAACCTAGACCATTGGGCTGTTTTTGCTTTTTCATTGCATGAACTACATTGGGATTTGAGTACCAACACTGCTGAACTAGTTTCTTTACATGAGAATCCATCTGGGCCATTATATAACAAGAGAATGTCTACCATCTCCACACTTCCTGACTGAGTCAGACCACTGCGCTATATTTTTAGCTTTGCTGTAAGTAGGAAATCTTAAAGAGCCAAGATTTGCACCCAGTCCTCACTGCACTAACATACTGCACAATTATTGTTTTTATGTTTTTTTATTCACATGATGTGTTCCTGACCTGATCGCTCCCTTCCCATCCCAAACCAAAAATATTTTTATATAAATAAATAGAAGCAGAGTTACACAATTGATAACTAAAAAACATGATTAAACAAAAATTGGTTTTAATATTGTCTTCTTAATGACACATTCATAGTTTTCTTGGACTGTGACATACATGTTACATATTGTATGGCAGCAAATTATAGTCCATATTTACTAAATTGTACTAAGCTGTAGGCAAACATGAGCTGATAATGTGTTATGAACCTTTTGCAAGAAGACCAACTTTAAAATATGGTATCTTTACAATGCTGAGAGGCAATATGCAACATGGAATACTTAAGGATCATATTCACCTTATGAATGTAGCTTATGTTGTGAGCCCTTTACAACTAGGGAAATGTTCAGCACTTAATCATGCCTTGTTTGTTACTCTGCAGGAAAGATGAGAGTGTTTGCAGATTGGTATCCAGGGGAGAAGGCATAAGGTGGCACATGCTGATCATTAATGACACACTAGGAGGCTGTGATGTGCTGCTCTTGGCTATTTGTCTGCTGGCCACTATAAAATTTACTTATAAAAATGGGGATATACTTTGCTCATAATCTAGTCCTCCATACCCTTAGCTGTTGCGCATGCAAATCCCCCCATTTGGGTTTTTGATGAAGTAAGTGGGCAGAGGTAGGTGGGGGTGAGGGGGACAGCAAGAGACCCAGGGTAAACTATAGTCAGGTGGTGCAGAAAGATATTTTTTTAACTAATTGTGCATGTCCCCTTTAATTGTGCAATTCCACTTTAACTGTGTAAGCCTCCTTTAACAGTGGAAGATGGGATATGCTTTGCCTTTTATATATATATATATATATATATATATATATATATATATATATATATATATATATACAGTATATATATATATATAAAACAGAAAAAAAGAAGAAAAAGCGCCCGATCTTTGTGTATTAACGTAAATAAAATTTAATAAAACATGGACATCACGATTCAAAACTCACAAGATACCAAATATAAAAAGCATTGTATGAGTAATACTCATGCTCATGCTCCGACACGTCGTGTGTTGCCGCCACAGCGCCTCTGCTCCACTGGGTATGCTCTGGACTGACGTCACGCCTCTCTAGATGGTGTTACACCTTGGAGGTTCCTCCGGCAACTCCCTTCTCTTGGATGTATGTTCCCTTTGTGGTATAGAGTCCCAATACACAGGAACAGGGTCTGGCTTCACTCTCACAACTGGCACTAATTTTGAGCACTTTTAAAATGACAGTAGTAACACGTCCCTACGCGTTTCTTCAGACTAAGCTGATTTCTTCCCCTGAAGTGCTCAGAATTAGTGCCAGTTGTGAGAGTCAGTCCAGAGCATACCCAGTGGAGCAGAGGCGCTGTGGCGGCAACACACGACAGAGCATGAGTATTACTCATACAATGCTTTTTATATTTGGAATCTTGTGAGTTTTGAATCGTGATGTCCATGTTTTATTAAATTTTATTTACGTTAATACACGAAGATCGGGCGCTTTTTCTTCTTTTTTTCTGTTAGGTCTGTCAAGGGAGGTTGTTGTGCCCAAGAAGAAGGCTGCTAGTATCTTGACAAATCATTGTCAGACTTTTCCAGATCATATCATTGGTTAGGTATCTGATTGTTTCATATGGACATTTTTTCAATCACTTGATTTTTAACCATTTATTGTGGTTTTTAAATTATTTTTAATCATACATTTTTTATTTTGTTATATGCATTGTAATATATTACAGAATATATTGATCTAGTGCACTTTAGACTTGTCAGTATTTAACATCATATTGTGGTTATTCTTTAACACACTAGAGGTGTTTCATATATAATCAACATCCAATTATACACCATACTAGTCATTAAATCCAGATATTCTAGGCGCAGTCTTTTCTTATATATATATATATATATATATATATATATATAATTTTGAGCCCTCTCTGACTCTGTCTGCACTTCTGGTCAGGTGATTGGGGATGAAGCCAATCAATGGAGGCCTGACCTCGTGGTTGTGTTAGGATCAGGTATGCAGAGTGTCTTCAGGGAATGCAGTGAATAATGTGCTCCGCTGCACTCCCTCCCCCTCCATCAGACCCAATTAGGGTCAAGCTGATAGAGCTTTATTTTAGTGGCAGGCCCGACACCTCATTCTCCGATCAGCGCCAATTTGTGACCTCCAGTCTTTAGTTTGGGAGCAGGGGCAGGCCGGGACCATGCGCTGTTCTGAGCCCCCTCTCTTGTCTCTAGGTGCTAGACAGACTGTCTGGGGGAGCTTCGCCGAGGTCTCCCAGGACAATGATGGGCCCAATCTCAAGGGGAAGGAGTGATATCTTCCACCCCGCTGACGTCTTAGCGGTTCCCCGGGGATAAGATAGCCACCGCTCAATGCGGGATTCACGCTGCTACAACGGACTAGCGGAGACTTATTTATTTTTGAGGAAAAATGCCGGTCCCACCTCTGTCTACCCTCCATCCACCCTCGACCGGCAACCCCTTCCCCCCTCACGGGGTCCCCACAGGGGAGATGGTAGAGGGGAAAATGGAGAGAACAGCCGCCGCACCGCTCACCGTGAGTCTGACATGACAGCCGCGATCAGGTAAGGATGGGACTTTTATTTTTCCTTTTCTATGCCCCTATCGGGCAATGGGTGGCAGAGGGGGGGACAGTGAAAGCCAGGGCCAGGCTGGGGATTCCAGTACTCCCATCGGAAGCAACACATCAGAGGGAAGGTTCTGACCAGAAGGTCCTCTCCCCTCCACGCAGGCCCCGCTGATCTCTGCTCGGCCCCGCTCACCTCAGATATGCTTCTGGTAATTGGGGAGACTGCGGTTGATTGTTCCTAATGCCTTGCACCTTGCTGCATGTCCCTGTAGATGACACAGAAAACATTTCAAGCCCAAAACTCCCACTGGCTGTATAATGGTAATGATCAATCAAGGAATCTGGAACCAGGAATGCTCAGGATAATATAAAGGAGAGAGAAAAAATAAATATAGTGCAACACAATTTAATGAACATAAAATAGAGTAGATGAACTCAGTCCACTCACATACTACAGAAGTAAAATAGGTGATTTGACCACTCTGGGTCCTGAAGTGCTGTGTAGCTGCAAAGCTGGAACGACTTGTATCTGCATGTAACTTGACCAACGCTTCCCCACGTTGCCTACTTCCGGGTTCGGGTTGCGGGTGACGTCATCAATGTTATCAGCCAATTGAGATCCAAGCAAGGTCTCCTAGCCAAGCCCCGTAGTAGCGCCAGTTGTAAGATAGATAGCGGGTACTCAGGTCACACAGCTCATTGCGGTTTCAGGTCAGCACAACAGGAAAAAGCGGGCAGGCCAATAATAGCTTTGGGTAACCCTACGCATTTTGTTCGGGTAAACCAAACTTCCTCAGGATTTCCCTACAGCCTGGGTATTTGGGCCTAACAGCAGACTTCTGTAGTGCCAGACTCCCACTCCAGTAATATTGGGCCATTAGCTATAGATTTGCTATTGATGTGTAGCTACTGAGCTAGTCTTGAAAGATTTGCTAATTATATGTGAATTTATCAGCATTGGTGTATGGATGTTAATATTTATTCCATCACGATGAGGAGCTCCAGCTCTATGCGGCCATCTTGTAGTGTGCTAGGCCACGCCCTACATCCCATAACTATTTTAAAAGAAAATACTATCATAAAGAAGTACAGCCCAAATACTGTAGTTAAACCACCCAATTGATGGTAGAGTATTTAGCTATTTAAGATTTGTAAACTTTTTGTAAATCAATGTAGTATTCAATCAATCAATCAATCACTCAATCAATCAATCAATCAGTATATTGTTGGTGCTACTGCTGCGGCACATCTGAGTCTAACACATCGCCGTTTTTTCCCTGGCTTTTTCCTGGAATGTGACGCACTTCACCTGGCGCATGCCGCATTCATTTTGCGTTCCCAGCCACGGGTCATGCGCGGCTGACGCACGGTTGATGCGTTTATTGAGAATGGTTCGGATTTAATAGGTTGCAATTCTTCGCGTGTCCGCCAGATGGCAGATATTCATGTTTTGTAATGCGCATGCGCTTCAGTAATGTGTCGACTTGCAGGTGTTTCGTTTAAAAAAGATACCACAGTGTGCTATTGTAACTTGGCCTTGAGACTGAAGGAAGAGGTTGCAAAAATGTATCAATTTAGGCTTTTCATATTAAAGAAAGACAAAGACCAGTTTCGGTTACAGTATTCTCCAGAGACCCGCCCGCCATGAGTGTTCAAGTGCAGTCCGCTTTCCAAAAACCCGACAGAAGTTACGCGTATTTGATATGGGCCGCGATTAATGCAACAGAGGATAAGATGGCAACAGTTGTTCAAATTTATCAGTATTTTGTCGAAAACTATGACTTTTACAAATTTTCACCAGCTCCTCATACGTGGAAGCGTGCAATAAGGAAAAGGTTATGTAGCGATCCCTGTTTTTATCGTATTGAGCCACAATTTGTTGGAGGGTATTGGTGTGTATCACTGGCTTTTTCCTGTATCTATGATCATGATGACGGCAAAAGGCAAAGGGTCGTGTTAAAACCAACTAAGAAACGACAGTCGCTGCCAAACAATGCACCAGCACCGGCTTCCAATGACGGTCCCGCTGTCAGTGACAACACTGAGCCTGAGCCGGATTTCGCGTGCAGTTTCCATCAAGCTTGCATGTACCTAAGCAATTTCCAGCCTCATCAGCTGACTACAGGTGGACTAGTCCCGCAGCAAACTATCGCTTTTTCTGCTTGACAGGCATGGCAGAGGCGAGTGGGTTCCTGCGTCCGTAGAATCGGGGTTGCTCCATGGAAGCAGGTATGCAGTATCTGGACAAGGGCAAGTTCAGATAAAGATCATCGAGTGGTGGGCTATGCAAAGTGTGTAACTTTTTATGCATGGCGACCAGGTACAGGTGTTGAAAGTGGGCGTACTCTAATGTTAGTCATTACCGTATAAATACACCATCCATTTTGTGGATTCACTGCACATTGAATACACATCGACTAAACATCGACTATACATTCTTGTGTTTGTATTTCTTTCTACTCGCAGCAATGGTTGTTAAAAAGATTTCCAAGGAGTTCAGCATGCGAATTAAGGACATGTACACGAGTGGAGACCGAATTGCTGCTATCCAACGCTGGTTAGCTACTTCTTGCATTGTTGTGCCAGCAACCACCATGAGCTATCATGCACACGGAAAAAACAGAGACTGCAAAAGGGAACCAAGGGTAACTAACGCGTAAGTATATTTATACAACTTTAAAAAAAAAATAATTTTAATTTAAATCTAATATTTTTGTTATTTCTGTTGATTTATATTACAACAGTATATATATTTTGTATATTTATATTTATAAAACTTTGATAAAAAATTTTGATCCAAAAATGTACTGTACATCTACAGTACTGTATCTAATATTTTTGTTTTATATTACAACAGTATATATGTTTTGTATATTTATATTACAACAGTGTATATATTTCGTATATTTATATTTATATTACAACAGTATATATATTTTGTATGTTTATATTTATATTACAACAGTGTATATATTTTGTATATTTATATTTATATTACAACAGTGTATATATTTTGTATATTTATATTTATATTACAACAGTGTATATATTTTATATATTTATATTACAACAGTGTATATATTTTGTATATTTATATTTATATTACAACAGTGTATATATTTTGTATATTTATATTTATATTACAACAGTGTATATATTTTATATATTTATATTACAACAGTGTATATATTTTGTATATTTATATTTATATTACAACAGTGTATATATTTTGTATATTTATATTTATATTACAACAGTGTATATATTTTGTATATTTATATTTATATTACAACAGTATATATATTTTGTATATTTATATTTCAACAGTTTAATATTGCTGCATACTGTATTAATAGAACAATATATTGTATCCTCTTGATCTACTGTCTCTAATTTTTTTACTTACCGGAATATTTTTCTTTACATTGTAGGGAGACAACTCTTCTGGTGGACAAAATAAGTGAGGAGAATGATGAGAAGAGTGCATTAAAGGTCAAAAACACTCTGCAGGAAAAGCACAATCTGACTGTATTCGAGAGCAGCATAAAGAAGATGAGATGCAGCATTGGATGGAAATATGGACGTGTGAGGTTAGTACTGGACAGTACAGGAGGTAAAAGTGTTTTTTAGGAAGCTGTACTGTACCGCTAAAATGATTTATTCCTTGTCATTACAGAGCTTACCCCATGATACGGGATGCAAACAAAATCAAAAGAGTGGTCCAGGCCCAGGTATGGATCGAGAGTGGGGAGACTTTCCAGGATTGTATCTTCACTGATGAGTCTACTGTGTCGCTGGAGAGATTTGCAAGCTTTGCATTCCACAAATTAGGCCGCATATCTTTGAAGCCGCGGCCAAAACACCCCGTGAAGCTGCATGTGTGGGGTGCCATCTCTAGGCGTGGACAAGGATGCATTGTCATTTTTGAAGGTAGAATATATCAAATATAATGTAGCCTTATGCACTGTACTTTACTAGTGTAACCTTACTGTATGCACTGTACTGTACTATTGTGCAGTTTTTTGTGCGCTTTTCTTTTCTTGCTATAGGAATCATGAATAAAGCTTTCTTCAAAGACAACATTGTCCCTGAGATAGTGCAATACATCACACGCGAGTTCCCGAATGGTCACCGCTTCTACCAGGACAACGATCCGAAGAACACCGCGTCAACAGCGCATATCCTTGAGCGCGGTATCAACTGGGTGAAGACGCCAGCGGAGTAAGTGCAGTAGACCGTGTCTCCTTTTTTTCCCCACTGTTTTTACTGTGTACTGTATCTCTTAAACTAATTGTCCTTTTTTTCCAATGACAGATCGCCAGACTTCAATCCGATCAAAATGGTCTGGCATCAGCTGAAGGACCATATCCGGAAAGTGGCGAAACCCTCCAAAAAGAACGAGTTGTTGAAAAGCATAATGAGTTTTTGGAACGATGCAATAAATATATAGACCATATTGCGACTGTGTTGCCCATTGTGATCACGCCTAATGGGCAAGCATCAGGAAAGTAGTACTGTGCAGTAGTATTGTAAATACAGTATAATACAGGTAAGTATGGCACAGATTTTTTTCTTTCCCAATAGTCAGAGTATACAGTACAGTAGTTACAGTTTTTCTTTACAGAGAGAGCAGAACCAGCTATCAGGTTACATACAGTAGTATTTAACAGTAGTCAGAGTATACAGTAGTTCCAGTATACAGTAGACTAGTTTGACAGTAGTACAGTAACTGCCTATTAACTGGTCATTTTTTTTTCTTTTCAGAGAAAGCAGCACCAGCCATCTAAAGTAGTACTACATATCACACAATGCCATAATACAGTACGCACATACAGTAACTGCACTAA
Organism: Ascaphus truei; assembly: GCF_040206685.1. Lineage (NCBI taxonomy): Eukaryota > Metazoa > Chordata > Amphibia > Anura > Ascaphidae > Ascaphus > Ascaphus truei. The sequence continues at coordinate 121,511,572 of NC_134483.1, forward strand.
TTTTTTGTTTTCTTGTCGTTTCAGGAAAAAAGGGTGGCCTGGGGGGAGGTGGGGTGTTGTGTCATCTAATCTGTTTGTACAGTCAAATGTACAGTATATAAACAGCAGTATTGATGTACACAAAACCTCTCCTCTCTCAATGAACTACTGTACTGTACACGGAATGAGGAACAAGATAACGACGGAAAAAATAATATTACTATGTACAGTATACTGTATATATATACAGTGGTTGACAAATCACCAAAAAATCTACTGGCCACACAAAAAAATCTACTCGCCACCTAGTACCAAACGTGTGCTGCTTGGGCCAATATTTACTCGCCCGGGGGCTAAATCCACTCGCCCGGGGAGAGCAAATGTATAGGTTTGTCGAACACTGTATATATATATATATATATATATATATATATATATATATATATATATATATATATATATACACAGTATACATATATTATACATTACAGTTTATATATATTATTACATAATATTCTTATAAATGTGCATAATTCATGTTTCTCCATGTTTTACAAATGTTTTCTAAATGTTTATCCAATTTCAATCTGCCAGAAGAACTTAATAAAGACTGCATTATGTATTATTCATGATTATTTTTATATTTGTATTTTTTTGTTCCTGATGAAATAAAATAAATATTTATTCACATTCCTGGTAATCATAATCATTGACAACAACCACCCCCCCCCCCACCCATACAGTATAAGAATGAATGACAAAACAACATGAATCAGTTAATGGTTTTTTTACTCTCAATTCTCATGCTGTGCAAATCAGATTTACATTTCAAATTCGAGAAGGGATTTTCCAAAGCGTTACCATAAACAAAGCCTCAAAGGGTTGGGGGGGGGGGGTTGGTGAGTCATGTGCAGTAATCCCATGGCTCCCATCTCAAAGAGGCTTAGAGTACACGCAGGCGCAGTGAGGTGATTGACGCTCGGCTAGGGACGGATTAAAAACACAATGACTAACTTCAGAAAATGAATGACTCTGTGGAGGTGTCTGTCGAATGACTCTATGGAGAGGGGGGGGGGTTGGGTGACTCATGCGCAGTAAGCAGCTAAGCAGCTAAATAGCTCCCATCTGAACAAGGATTACACGCAGGCGCAGTGAGGCTTTGAAGCTCGGCTATGGACGGATTAAAAACACAATGGCAAGATTCCAAAAATTAAAGACAGCCGCATGAAGATCAAAGCTAAAGACATACTTTAATTTCAAAAGGCAATTCATCATAATAATACACCCCCAAATACAGTACGTAAAAAGCACACAAATCAACCATGTGCAGTCAAACGCACAGGGTCGCAGACAAAAGCTACTGTACAGCACAGATTGAATATCGTAATACAGTAAAATGGTTTTTGCAGGCTTGTGGAGAAAATAAAAATAAAAAAATGACAATAAATGTTTTTAATTTTTTGGTCACTCACTCAGGCAAGCAAGCAGTGGTGGGCGAAGTTACAGGCGCATGCGCAGTAAATTCCTGCTGTCAAGCAGGAATTTAATTGAAACCAGACACACGTTCAAAGGAATGGTGTGGGAGAGATGTACTGCATTGCACAGAAGATAAGAAGTTGAAATACCCTGCAGTGCAGTTAATTATCCCGAGCGAGGGGAGAGCGCTGTATATGCCGAAATGTGACACTGTTACAGTAGAGTACACGCCTATGCGTTTCAACAATTTTCAAATGAGACATACTGTACTGAACTGTACTGCAGAACAGCACTGCAAATGCATGTATACTTTAAATATGCAAATTTACAATTACTGTACGCGCACACACAGACTGACGTAGGTTGAACCGCGAAGGTATTAGACTTCCAAGACAACAGCTCGCAAACGCCCCCCTGAGTTTTTACACGGCATTGCAGTATTGCAGACAGCGAGAAAAAAATGCTAATATCACGAGCGCGACAATAACGCAGTTCACTCCGGGCGAAAACGACACAAAAGCGCATATAACCGGGATAATCTGAAAATTGCGGATCTAGCCGATTTAGACTCAGGTCGGCCGCCACTGTATATAAATGCAATTATACAGAATTGCACACTTAAACAAAATAATGAAATTCACCCTCCCCTTTAAATCCAATGAAATGCATATGCTTTCCACACAGTTCATGTGCTGTGTCATAATATGTGAACACATAAACTGAAAATAAAAGAGCAAAGATGGCTGAAGCAGTAGCAGCGCTTGTCACAGTCTGGAGATGCTGGCGGTACACTACCCCCAACCCAAACGCCACTTAACCAGGAGGGTGCTGGAGTAAGGCTTGGGATTTCAAGTTGACCTGTTCTGGCTGGTAACTGTCCAATGGCTAGCTTTTTGTTTTTCAATGCTCTGATTCATATAGTAATGGCGATTGTCAAATTGAATTTCTACACTTACTGTACAGAATGTTCATTTATTGTTTATGGAGAGACGGATGATTTTCATGAAGGATCGATAGGATGGGTGCTTTTTCCTCCATTTAACATGCCTCAATACCCCCAAGCTGAATGGTGTCCTGCTGGATCCATTTTTTTTTTAGTGGTGGAAGGATGTGTGTAAATTTTAAAAAGGAAGATTTTTTTTGTCTTTAATGGTGCTGTTGACAGGTTTCTCTCTATTACAGTGCTTAGAAAGCAACAGAGATATAGAGGCCTATGCAGTAAAGGTTCATAAAAACAAATCACTGGCCCATTTAAATCGCTGTTTTTGTGAGCATTGCTATCACGGAATTCAGAAAGTGTCGATTACCTGTGAGAGCAAATTCACAAAATGTGTGAGTTGCCGGCGGGGTGAAGATCTCCTCTCAGAAAAGGCCTAACTCGACAATTCCTTGCTGCTGCAGTAAGAGCTGCTCAGAGAGAGACGCCTCTCCCAGCGCAAATCTCGCCCGAAATTTATGTTTTGTAATATACATTTTATTACTAGTGTAGATGAGCAGGGGTTCTTTGGAGCAGAACCGCATTGATTTCAGGTCCGGGGACCCACTGCTTCCCGAGATACAGGCCCCGTTATGGGGTGCCGATATCTCATATGCATTTCATTCCCACGGTCATGTGACGTGGGACATTTAAATGCATAGAAGATACCGGCACGCCATAATTTGACCTGTATCTCGGGAAGCAGGGGGTCCCCAAAGCTGAAATCAAAGTGGTTCAGCTCAGGAGATCCCCTGCTCCAACAAACTATTAATAAAAATTACATTAAAGCAACCTGATTACCTTAATGGATATCCTCTAAGGCAATGAAGGGATTAAACACCAGTGCCATGCTTATTTTGGGTAGCGGGGGTGGGTGAAGGTGGTATTTGGCCCTTCGTGGGTGTTTAGGCCTTGCAGGGGGAGGGTGGGTTTTGGGTGGAGTTAGCCTCTTCATAACCTTAGCTGTTAATACCGCTAAGGTAATAAAGGGATTAACCCCTCCCACTACTCACCTGGTAGGCCTAAACATACATACTTGGGTCTACTACCCCCTTCACCCACCACCGCTACCCACAATAAAACAAAATACTCACTAAAGGCCCACTACCCACCTCCTAGGCCCCCATTAAACATTACAATAGCTAATAAACACCAAGACACAACCCACCCACCGCCTGTTCCCACACATAAACCATTCTTTAATATTTTACATTTAAAACCAGAGACAGAACATGAAACACAGACTTAGAACTATGCAACTAATTTTGACAGATTTATTATAAATCATTCTTGCTGGTAATGCACAGGTTATTAAGAATTTATATTAGTGTTAGGCACCCTTGAGATGTGGTCTGCCATGTAGTGGCTCAGGGGCTTACAACACTTTGGACAAAATGTTAAACTAAAAGACCATTTTATTTAATAGATATCTATACATATAGATTTAGGCACTGTACCGTGTATAAGTTTCACTGGATATGCACTGAGCTCTGTCTGTGTTTCATGTTCTGTCTCTGGGTTTAAATATATATTGCCATGCTCAGTAGCACTCCTCTGTGACACTTATATGCTTATATATATGTTGTGGTTATTTTGGGGGTTCAATATGAGCTTGTAGGTGTAGATAGTATGTTTTATTATTTTACACACAGGATTAATACCACATGCCAGCGGGGGTCCCCGGGTGGTCCTCACAGTGCAACCCGAGGGGTACCCACGTGTGTCTGGGGGCCCTCAGGTGGTTCCTTCTAGGCTCCATGGGCCTCCAGATGGTCCCTGCGGGACCCAATGGGGTCCACGGGTGGTCCCCGTGGGTTCCTGGGGGTCACTGGGTCATCCCCATGGGTATCTGGGGGCCCTCGAGTGGTTCCCGCTAGGCTCTGTGAGCCTCCAGGTGTCCCCCATGGGCCCCAATGGGCTCCATGGGTGGTCTACAGCTGTGGGGGCCCCGGTTCTTCCCCTGGGTGTCTCCCGTGGGTCCTCAGGTTGTCCACATGGGCATCCGGGGGTCCTCGGGTGGTCCCCGTTGGCCTGCGGTACCAATCCTGTATCTAAAAGAACAAAACATAGCCTACATTTCAATAAATACACCCCCCCCCCCAAAACACATACAGTACAGTAATGGGCAAAAAAACTATTATCCAGATATGGATAATAGATTATTTGCCCATTATTAAACACGTTTGCCATGCAACATAAATAAAGTAAATAAAAACAGTTCTACTTACCCCTGGCAAGTGAAGGGCATCCTCATCAGCTTACTGCAGGGCCATGTCCTACAATGTCAGCAAGAATACATAATAAATACAATATAATGTCCCCTAGCCCTTTAATCACTTTAGCGGTTAATAACCGCTATAGTATTTAAGGGGTTAACCCACCCTGCCCTGCTACCCACCCGGGAGGCCTAACCACCCACCCCAGACCCACTATACCCAACCTTCACCCATTCATTGGTACAGTGGGTACATCATGTTCATTGTGAGGATTCAGAAATCGCGCCACCTACGGCATGCTCCCATCATATCTCCGTTCACGTGCGGGACTACCTCCATGGAAACATCCGCAGGTCGCACAGAGCGCACAGGTGACGTCAGCGGGTACTGTGGGGGTAGGTCCCGCCTCCGGATTGCGTTGCGCTTTGACGGTGCGTGGTGCATCTACGTGACACACGTGGCAACACTGATTACATTATACACTCCCACCTGTCTCCAGCACCGCTCTAACCAATCATGGCTTCTGCTGAGGCAGCGCCTCTGCTCCGCCCCGTCTCATTGGCTACTCAGGCCTATATATGCTCAGCAGTACCACTGGCACCTTGGCTGAGCATAGATCCATGTATCGTTGTGTTTCACCTCTCCTTTGCCTTCGCAGTCTCGTCTTGCCTTGTCTTGCTCTATCTTTCTGCTGTATCTTACTTCGTGTACCGACCTGGCATTATCCTTGGACTCCGCACCTCTAGCTTACTGACCCCGGCTTACCTCTGACCCTCCGCATTTCTCCAACCCTGACCTTGGCACTCGGACAACAACTATTCTACTATTCTACTATGTTCCATCCCGACTTTGGCTATAGTACATTCTACGATTCGGATCTCTCCTACTCTGACCTCGTCAAATATTACGACAACTCTGACCTCTCCAAGCCAAACCTGGCTACCTCGAACAACCCATTCTCCAAACGTGCCACTGTGGCTGTGGGTGGCGTTTCTAACAATTCCAACCTCAGTCCCGGGGTCCTGCTTTGTTTGTGGTGAGTATAGCGTTACTTTCATATAATATGGGCATGATTTCTCACTAAAGCAAGAAATGGGGAAGGAATAAAAAAAACCAGGCCCAAATAAAACACATAACATTGCCAAATAAATCACATTACATAGCCAACTAAATACAATTGAATGGCACAGTGGGTAGATCATGTCCATATAATATGAGCATGATTTAACACAATGCCAGTCAATGGTCATCTTTAAAAAAAAACAATTACAGTACAAACAATTTCCTATGCATTCCAAACAATCACAAAATATAAACAAATTAAGAAGTAAACACAACAAAATTAACACCAATCAATTAATCTAATCAAAAATAAAGACCAGAACAATTAAAACATCAAAACAAAACTATGAATAAATAAAATAAATATCCAAATAAACTGCAATATTCTAATACAAAAGTCACAAAATAAACCAACATTAAAAAGCAAACACCAATCAAAAGCCAGAAATAAACAATTAAAAAAACACCAAAAATGCCAGCATACTAAATACAAACACTAAATAAAGAGCATATTAATTAAAAAACAAATTACCAATATACATGTCAAATACATAAAAGCAAGCATTTGTCAAAAAAAACATTACTTGTTCCTGTATATATGTATGTATATCCATAAAGATTCATACATACATACAGTGGCAATGAATGGTCATCCAAAAAAAATACAATCACAATAAAATTTACATTTAAAAAAACATGTAAAATAAAAATAACATACAAGTGAAAAAGAGTGGTGGAGCACTGCCTAAGAAAATAAAGGGCTGGAGGCTGGTTGAATAAAGTTAAAAATGCTTTAATCTAAGGCATAAGTAGACATGAGCTACAAAAAACAGGTCCTCTAACGCGTTTCACGCCGTTGTGGCGCTTTGTCAAAGAGTGACCTGTGTTCCCAAACATATCCTATTTATGGACGTTTGAATGAGGAAGTGAATTCGCGCCAAGACACTCCACCCGATCACGTGATCGGGTAGTAAACTATGGGTGCCTCAGAGCGAACGCACATCCCTGATGCAAAAGACCCATATAGAGTAAAAAAACGAAAATACAAAGACAATAAACAGGTGAACTTACTGAGTGCCTGCCTCGTCAGGAGAAAGTTTCACCACCGAGTGACTCTCCCGGTGCCAAGATGGCCGACCGGATCATAAATACGGAAGCCCAAAGGGGAAAAAAATGCTCACTAAGCAAAGCAGGAAGTACAGAAAGCTCAAACCTAGTAAAGAACAACTATGTTAAAAACAAAATAGTGACCAATATTAAAGAAGAATATCTAATACATGAAATTGTAACTAAAAAATAATGAAAAAAGTAATAATAATAAACTATACTAATGTTGAAGTATATATTAAAACAAGAACACATATAACCCTTCCAAAGTGAACAAAAACATATATATAACAATATATATATATGTAATATCATAAATAAAATAATATGCTAATCATGTCAAAAGATATAAAATAGTAATGTGTATAGCGTGATATGAATGAATACCATGTTAAAATAACATGTATAATAATGATAATAACCATTTAAATGAAACAATATAATTATATATATGTTTTAAATTGTATGAACCAAATCACATAAGATGATACAAAATACAAAAAATATTTACCATAATAATAAATGACCATAACAAAGTGACAAATAATCAAGGCGTATTGCTTGAATATATAATATAGAATATACTAATAAAAATTATATGTATATAACAATACATTAACTTAACTTACCAATATATGAAAAAATGACAAGAATATGGATGAAGTCAAGGGAATTAATGTTGATCTAGAAAATCATAAATTTTTTAATCATTATAAAAAAAGAATCAATTCCCAATCCTGGTTAATTCCAGATGGGAACTGCATTAGGCATTAGACAGTGAGGCATTTAAAGTGAGCGTTTTAAGTGATAAATACAGTTAGACTATAGTTAATATACTCACTTTCTTCATGCAAGACCAATAACCTCAGCTGATATGACATGGATCTAATTGCATTCTCTTCACAGTTATGTTCCTGATGTGCAAATCCTGTGTAAAAGACTGACTCTGGCTTTGTAGAATTGATATAAGTTAGTATGTTTGAATTTAAAAAGTGTTTTTTTTTTTTTTTCTCCCTCTTAACTCTGTGCTGTTAATTGACCAATTGGAACAAGCTGATTTATTGGGGAGGGGGAGGGTCATGTGACTGCTTTATCTGTATAATACCAACACCTTTCCTGCATCTTTGCAGGAACTGCAATTGGCATTAGACAGTTAGGCATTTAAAGTGAGCTTTTTAAGTGATAAATACAGTTAGACTACAGTTTGACTAGAGGTGACTGGGGACTGGATCTACTGCAAACTCTTTTACTCAAGACAGCAAACGGTAAGCTATTCAGATCACACTATGATCCCATGCTTGCTAACCTGCCTATTTCAACCCCCCATCCCTTTACAACTTATTTACTGGAGTCTCTCCCAAAACTGACTGCATAATACACTGAAACCCTGAACTGACTCTAGCATTGCAATACCGCTAAACATTTGACAAGGAACAGGCACACACCTGCTGTTTAGTCTGCTCACACTCACTCTGCTCACAAAAGCTCCTTGCAGCACTGCCTACCTCTGGCATCATGAACCTGCTATGTATTTTAACTTTTTTCTTTCTCCTGGCCTCATGGAGATGTTACTCCCTCTACCCACTACAAACTCCTCCATCCTGGCCCACACCCAACATCACCATACACCCTCGACTACTCAGAAGCCTTGCACTATCTACTGAATGTTGGTGGAGAACTCTAAAAATCAGCACACCAACCACATCTCCCAGGTGTCTGAGTGCTTCTTTTCTATAACTGGCAGAGGACTGCACCACTACTGCACCCCCCTTGTCAGCATTGTTTATGACAATTGTATGATCATTTTGGAGGTTAAATAATTCTATTTTTTCCTCCCTTGATAAATTGCCATGGGGTGCCTGATTATGTGCACAATCCTCTGCCAGTTTTTTAAGGTCCTGTTCAACCAATCTCTCGAATGTGGCAATGTAAGGTCCTTTAGATGTATATGGAATAAAGGTGGATTTTTTCCTAAAATTAGTATGTTGGTTAACAAAAAAGTTATTAGGCATAAATTCATCATTAGCATATAGATCATTTTGTTCTGATAGTAATCCCTCCATATCTGATATGGTACATTGTTCTCTAAATGTCATGAAGGTGTGGCGTGGAACAGTATCCAAAACCTCCCCAGTCCCTAAAATCATTAGCAGGCTTTTTATCACCCAGTATGTTTCAATCATACCATCAACAACATATCTCCAACATTCCTAGAGGTTTCTTCAAATGCGGCCACTGTGTGATTTGCCAATATGCCATTCCTATTACAAATATTCGAATTGCAAGACCCAATAAGAATATAAAGATTATGTCTTTTATTAATTGCAATACTAGTTACACAGTTTACATACTTCATTGTGGCTGTGCTAAACATTACATTGTCCAAACCATCAGGTCCTTAAAACTTAGAATTATGGAGCATGTAAGGGCTATCAAAAAAAGTAATACAACTCATCCAGTCTCAAGACATTTTGCTAGTTGTCCACAGGGGGGTATCCAGAACTTCTCTTTTCCGGCTGTTGAGCATGTTCCTATACCGCCCTGGGGTGGGGATAGGTTGAACATGCTCAACAGACGTGAGATGTTCTGGATATTCAATATGGATACATTATACCCATCTGGAATTAACCAGGATTGGGAATTGATTCATTTTTTATAATAATTTAAAAAAAATATGATTTTCTAGGTTAACATTAATTCCCTTGACTTCATCCATATTCTTGTCATTTTTTCATATATTGGTAAGTTAAGTTAATGTATTGTTATATACATATAATTTTTATTAGTATATTCTATATTATATATTCAAGCAATAGGGCTTGATTATTTGTCACTTTGTTATGGTCATTTATTATTATGGTAAATATTTTTTGTATTTTTTGTATTTTGTATCATCTTATGTGATTTGGTTCATACAATTTAAAACATATATATATATATAATTATATTGTTTCATTTAAATGGTTATTATCATTTTTATACATGTTATTTTAACATGGTATTCATTCACGCTATACACATGACTATTTTATGTCTTTTGACATGATTAGCATATTATTTTATTTATGATATTACATATATATTTTTGTTATATATATGTTTTTGTTCACTTTTGAAGGTGTTTTTGTTTTAATATATACTTCAACATTAGTATAGTTTATTATTATTACTTTTTTCATTATTTTTTAGTTACAATTTCATGTATTAGATATTCTTCTTTAATATTGGTCACTATTTTGTTTTTAACATAGTTGTTCTTTACTAGGTTTGAGCTTTCTGTACTTCCTGATTTGCCTAGTGAGCATTTTTTCCCCCTTTGGGCTTCCGTATTTACGATCCGGTCGGCCATCTTGGCACTGGGGGAGTCACTCGGTGGTGAAACTTTCTCCTGACGAGGCAGGCACTCAGTAAGTTCACCTGTTTATTGTCTTTGTATTTTCGTTTTTTTTACTCTATATGGGTCTTTTGCATTAGGGATGTGCGTTTGCTCTGAGGCACCCATAGTTTACTACCCGATCACGTGATTAGGTGGAGTGTCTTGGCGCGAATTCACTTCCTCATTCAAACCTCCATAAATAGGATATGTTTGGGAACACAGGTCACTCTTTGACAAAGCGCCAAAATGGCGTGAAAAGCATTGGAGGCCCTGTTTTTAGTAGCTCATGTCTACTTATGCCTTAGATTAAAGCATTTTTAACTTTATTCAACCAGCCTCCAGCCCTTTATTTTCTTAGGCAGTGCTCCACCACTCTTTTTCACATGGATCCACTACTATCGGATGGAGTCACGCCAGGCTTACCAGCAAGCTTTACAGATCGTGAGTGATTTTCATTTCAATTTATATGCAGTATTTGCATTTGAGGATATACTATTCCCTGGACATTTAGCTATATTGCTACTGTTATCCTGGATATTGGAAGCACCTATTGGGGATTAATTTCCCATCTCTACTAAAAATAACATACATTGAATATATTTCCTTACCTTTAGATGTCTTCACCCTCATATTCCCGTGGTAACCACATGCTCTTGAACCAATACACGATCTGGAACACCAACGGCCCACAGGTAATAAAAATACAAAATCCTTTTCTTCTTTCTTTATTTTGTTCTGTAAATTGTAATCCAGTTTTGTCACTTTCGGGGTCTTCTGGGGCTAGTGTGGGGTTGAGGGTTTTAGAGGGAATGGGATTAGTGGGTCATGGGGTTAGAGGGGTGAAGGTGTTTGTGAGGGGGTGTGGGAGGTGAGGAGCTTGGTGAGTGTGTGGGGTATTTTGTTTTGAATATTTTGTTAATAAAAATTAAAACATACTTTTTTCCACACAGTAGTTTGATGTATTTATTATCATGAACAATAAATGAATGTTCTGAGGTGGTGTTTTATAGATAGGGATTCAAATGAAACATTTATAAATAATGTTCATCACCTCTACATAAAGTTCAATAAATGTTTAGAAAAAATGAACGTAAGACACAATACATTTAAACCAATGTCCATAATACGAAAATACTCACAAACCCTATCTGCCATCTTACACAAGGGGCCATTCTAGGTACATTAAAAAAGAAACAAAGATATTTACTGTGCCATCTGCCAGACAGATACCGAAATTGCAATTCAAATATAAAACCCATAGAACGGCTGGATTTAATTTTTTAGGCTTGCTGCTGTAAACCAAGTCTTCCCGAGTGTGGAATCTTGCAACACTAGTCTTGTTGCATCTGTAATGTGAGTCAAACCACTTGGCCAGTGAAACAGAGGGCATATGAACACAAAAGAGCCATAACCAATAGTAGTGACTATGCACTGGTGGCAACATAGTTAAAAGTAAATGGCCACAATACAGCCTTTCCTGCTTCTTTTAAGACTTGGGGGGTATAGAGGTACAGTACATCATACACAAATCTTTTGATAATAGAGAAAGGCCCCTCCTACAAGAGAAGCTGACTTGAGAATGGCTTTCAGTCACTGTCTACATAGCAGTGTAGAATGAGGCACCTTCTAAAAGGGAGGCCTCCTGAGTGGGATGTGCTTCTACCTTATTCTTCACACGTACCTTGAGCGTCTGAATTCTCAGGATGGTTCAGAATTTTTTGCAGTCCAGCTGACACAATAAGGCTTATAAATACTATCTCACTTCCACCCTAAGTAATTATGTAGGACTAGGCACTTTCTAGAAGGGAATATTGGACAATGAATTTAAGCCGCTGTTTGTTGTCTTGTAACCAAACGTTTTTCTCTGACAAGGCACTCTCTTAATCTCTATCATGGTGATTTCAACTTCAATTGGCTCAACCCTAAAAACCACAAAATCCAGATACAAATCAAATCCCTTAACCTAACGCAACTCATTTCCCAACCCACACTGACAAACCTGAAATCACACAACCACTCCTTGCTAGACTGGATTCTCTCCTCAAATCCCAGCAGAATCCAATCCTCTGGCATCCTTCCTGACATTTTCAGTGATCATGCAATAGTGTACTGTATAAAGAAAATTAAACCACCCCAATCAAGCCCTAAAGTTCTCCTCACTAGAACATTTAGAAACTTTAACCCACAACAGTTACTGACCTTACCAACTGCCCTTAGCACAGAATCGACATATTTCCCTGCACTCGACTATTTCCAATCCGAGCTCTTAAAACTCTGTGATACCCATGCTCCACTATGCAGAATAAGGGTACGGGGGGGGCCCACCTGCCCTGGGTTACAACTGACTTTATAGCACTCTACCAGTTCAGGGATGCCTTGTGGAAAAGCTACAAAGTAACTGTCAGTACCAAGGATCTCAATCCTACAGATGCCTGCGGAACATGTGCACAAGGCAAACAAGGCATGCAGAAGCACAATATTACTATTACAATCACCTCCAGAATACATCAAACCCAGCTAACTTCTGGAAGGTTAACAACAACCTATTTCAGCCTTCTAACCATCAACAACCTAGTAATATCACTAAGGGGGATATTATTCTGAGAAACCTCACTGACATTGCAAATGCATTCAATGATTACTTTGTGGGGTGTGCCACGAACATAAATCTCACCCTGGGAGTACCCATATAGCCCCACCCCCTCCCAACACTGACTACAATTTTCAATTTGGCCCAGTATCCGGAGAGGAGATTACACAAGTGCTCCTCAATTTAAAACTATGCAGCCAATGTGGACCTGACTTACTACAATCAGAGTTCCTAAGACTTGGTGCCCCAGCCATTGCCAAAACAATTGCTTCCATAGTCAACTCTATCCTGTCTGCAGGCCATCTCCCTAAGACCTGGAAAACTGCCAGAGTTTTCCCAATCTTCAAAAGTGGGGACAAAAACACTGTCTTAAACTCCAGGCAATCTCTTTTCTCCCAATACTATCCAAAGTCATGGAAAAATATGTTCACTCCCAATTAAGCGATTACTATACCAAGACAAATTGCTCTAACCAATTTCAAACTGGCTTTCGCCCCAAACACTCCACCGTAACTACCCTGCGAAAAATTTGCAATTAAATCCAGTGTGGAATGGAATGGGGACAACTCACTGGTGCAATAGTCCTTGATTTTGCAAATGCTTTTGATACTGTGTATCATGCTATCCTGCTTAACAAACTCCAGTGCTCTGGAATAGGGAAGCATGCATTAAACTGGTTTCAGTCCTACCTATCAGTTATATCCCAACATGTGTCCATCTCAGGATCTCAGGCTCTAACTCCAACTCCTTGGATATCACCTGTGGTGTCCCGCAAGACCCTGTTCTGGGGCCCCTACTCTTATCAGTGTTCATCAATGATCTTCCCACAGCTTATAAGGAAGCTTCAATACACATGTATGCAGATGACACAATCCTATATGCACACAGCCATAGCCTCTCCGACCTTGAACACATACTTCAGTCTGACCTTTTGAGACTCGAAACCTGGATTTACCAAAATAAACTGTTTTTAAACACTGACAAGACTGTAACAATGGTTTTTGGGACCCAGACTACATTTTTAAAGCTTCCAGTGACTGAGCTCCAGATCAGAACCAACGCTAACACCACCCTAACTCCTGTTACTAGTTTTAAATACCTGAGCATATGGTTTGACACCCACTTAACATTCGGGATGCACATTGATACCCCGACATCCAAAAGCTATGCCAAACTAGGTGTACTTTACAGAAACAAATCCTCCCTAAGTCTGCTGGTCAGAAAGTGTATCGCACAGCAGATGCTAATGCAAATTATCGTCAATGGAGACATAGTATATGGTTTGGCACCCCAAACCCACCGTAGCAAACTTGACACCCTCTACAATTCAATATGCCGTTTTGTTCTCCAATGCAACTGCAAAATACATCAATGCGAAATGCTCAAAGAACTAGATTGGTCATCACTTGAGTCTAGGCACAATGTTCACTTTTTCTGTCTTGCCTTCAAATACTTTCTGGGAAAGCTACCTGTCTTCCTAAACAAGCTCCTCACCCCTACCACATGCAGCACTTATCATCTGAGATCTGACTCCAAAAGACTATTCATGGTCTCTAAGTTCAGCAAAGTATCCTGCCGCTCCTCCTTCTCTTACCGTACATCCCAAAACTGGAACAACCTACCGGAGACTCCCACATCCACCACCAGTTTAAGTTCTTTCAAAACTAAGGCTGTCTCACATTTTAATCTGGTCTGTAACGTACTCCTATAATATACATTAACTTTAACTGTGCATGCAATGTCTTATATATAATGTATAACTTGTTCACTTACAGTATGTAACTGTATTTGTAACTGTGCATTATTTTCATCTTAACTATATGCCCAGGACATACTTGAAAATGAGAGGTAACTCTCAATGTATTACTTCCTGGTAAACATTTATATAAATAAATAAATAAATAAATAAATGCTCTGTTTCAGCCTCTTCGGTTTCTAACACAGTATCTGTTTCTAAACTTTGCTATGTGCTGCCATTTATTACTGGATCCATAATTTATCGGACATGTTCAACTGTTGTTACCATACATATACAATTTACAGACAAATACTGTATGAGTCAGACAAGGCATGTTACAGTATGTACTAAGGACACACTGTCCCATACACAGTATCTTCCTACAAACATACTGTTGGTATTTACCCTGTTTTAGTGCACTATTGACTTTATATCCCAGTCGCTTAATGGATTTTTTGCTTTTATTTTATATGTCCCAGATGTTAATGCTTTAATATTGCAGACATTGTTTCATGTTGCACACTGAGCTGATATACAGTACGCTGTCAGTGACGGTCACACTTTCTTTTATTAACTTGTTTTCTCTGATGATCCTATGATTATGCACACTGTCAATTGAACTTCATGCTCCATTATCTATCCCCCGTTATGAGCTGACTATGGAATTTTTAATTATTTCATTATTTATTGACATTGTACACATTCAATTTATTTTCTCTCAGGCTTTGGATATCTAAAGCCACTTAGTAACTGATGTTTAGTATTGGGGATGTCTTTTTGGCATATCACGTTATGGGTTAAAACCTCCCTATTGCTTTTACATTTTATGAGAGGACATTAGTAACAAGGTATTAACATTGACAACATAGTGCTAATCAGCAACTAAACTACAGAATCTAGATCATTGACATGTTATATTTTATTACAAATTAAATTCAGTGTTACCTTCATTATCTACCCATTGCCTCTGAGAACATATTTATTATTTTGCTTGTGTGTGCATAAATGTGTAAATGTAAGCCGAGGGTACACTATCTTACTCAATCCAACATGCAGGATGAATGTATTAAATAATTTCATTTTTGTTTACATGTATACATTTGTCAATGTCTGCTGATACTGTATGATACTACTGGCTCTATATTTACTTTTTCTTTAGCAGCATACAGTATCTCCTTTAACATATAAAGACATACATATGCATTAGATGACAAGCTCTCACATGAATTTGCATTGTGTTGTGTTTTTATGCTACTTAATGGAGCGTAAAATAAGGGGGTGGGTTTTATACACAGACTGTTTATATACTGTATGTGCACCTTACAAAACTTTGCGCAAAGCAAAACTTTGTGTCTATTTTGCTACAATTAACCCATGTAAAACTGCATACCTGACTTTATTATTTGTTCTGTGTGCAAAGTAGATTTTGCTTCAATAACAATGATAAGGAACATGTCTGAGCACATTTGAAGGTCTCATACAATAATCATGATTCTCATAAATGTAGCGCTGTTTCCCCCACCCTATGGGAGATATGGCAACTACTATGTGTGTGGTGCTTTACGTGTGGCTCACAGGAGGCCTGAACCTCCGCTGCTGTGATCCTGTGAGCCTGGGTGTACCTGTATCTTCTGGTGATAGCACCTCCATCTGTGAGGGATCCTGACAGCGCCGCATAAACCCTTCACAGGACCCAATGCAATAAGATCACACTGTGTATATAATAACAAGTTTACTAACATGCAATGGGCAACACAAGTGTGGCAGCAGAGTGTGGCAGCAAAGCAAAACAAGATTACAAGGAGTGGAAGAGAAAAATATTAGAACTCTGGCCTTTCACCGCCTTACCCACACACCCTATACCTCTGTCCATCTACCTAGTCTACACCCTGGTGAGAATGTCTCCCAATGTACAGATGGGCTCTGGGCACCTACCCAACCTGTTGTCCACAGGAGCCAACCCACCCGGAAGTGTGTGACAGCGCAACCCACAATAAGTTTTCCAGTTGGTGCACTTGTAGATGATGTGATACCTGCCGGGTGCTCCAACATCTGGTACCCCTGACAGAAGGGTAACAGGGATCCACTAATCCAGCGACGTTGTCCGCGATGGCGTCCGCCTTCACGTGGGGTTTGTATCAAGCTTTAGGGTACCGCCTTAACAGTCTTTTATGCAGTGGTGGTGTGGTCCCAGACCACAGGTCACAACTGCTGCACGGCGTCCCCTAGGGCTGCTGGGGATTGCAGTTCCCCTGCGGATCTACAACTAACATGGCCACTGCTGTTCGACTACACTGCGCATGTGCGCATCTGTAATGGTCGTCACACTCCATTCTGCGCATGGGCCAGCCACGTGCATACGCGGTCACACACAAGGTGGCGGCGCCCTACCTAGGGAGCGGATCTCTGGCAACCCGCTTGCCATCCTGAATGCCTGCCATGCTCCCGCTCACCCCTGGCACTCGCCGAGCATCCCCGCAGCCCTTCGCAGCTACCACAGCTACCAGAGATAAGGGGAACCCCAGAGCGAGACCTGGTCACATAAATATGCAAATAAGCACGCATAGTGCATCACTTTTATCTTACTCTAACAGGAATTCTTTTAAGCTTATGCCTGATGTTTAACACAACTTTTACAGCAAAGCCAGGTTAAATAGTGAATCGCCAACAAACCTACCTACAGAAAGCTATTTTTACCTTGTGGGTCTAATCAGTGTGAAAATGGATTGGTTACTGGACTTGCATTGTAAGGCTGCGCTTATAGTGCCGGCGACGGCGATGCTGACGTCACGCTGCAGTCGCTGGAAAAATCAAATTGAAGTGACTTCCAGCGAGCGCGACCAAGCCGTCGCGCCTCCCACTATAAGCACACGCACCGGGGTCAATACATTTGTCACGCACTAGTAGTGGCTACAAATCAGGGAAACAAAGTCGGGGTGTACAGCAATGATAAACAAGAAATGTTGTTGTCACCTTACCATAATTTTATTTTCCTGGACTGCACTCTTTAACCAAAGTAGGAGAAGGAATGATTCTGCAGGAATCCCTATTCTGATAGTCTGATCTCATCTGAATATGTTTGCTCTGTATACTGTATGTACTGTACTTGAAATTATCTAAGTGCTTTTTCAAAGGCACAAAATTCTAAATGATTTGCCGGTAACCTGCAGTATGATTTTTACCAACTTCCTTGCATCATCCAATGCTGCAGCCATGCTCCCCATCCTGACCTGCTGGCATTGGTGGTGATGGTTACCCAATAGACTTGTAGAAGTGAGCAGGGCCGCCAACAGAAATCATGGAGCCCGGGACAAATGAAAGGAGCAGCCCCCCCCCCCAACCCATAGCGCACCCCTCCCCCCCAAACCCATAGCGCACCTACCACGAAAAAATATATTTTAGCGCGAAACTTTTACTTAACTGTTTTCTTATTGTGATACAGAAAAAAATCATTACAATGCAACCTGTTTATTTTTATATTTTCAACAAAAGACATGTGCCTGTCTGCCTGGATGAGTGGATGGGTGAATGACGGTGGCTGGGTGGGTTAATGACGGTGGCTGGGTGGGTGAATGACGGTGACTGGGTGGATGAATGACGGTGGCTGGGTGGGTGAATGATGGTTTGACGGTGGGTGGGTGACAGTGAATGATGGTGGGTGGGAGGCAGTGAATGACGGTGGGTGGGAGACAGTGAATGATGGTGGGTGGGAGACAGTGAATGACGGTGGGTGAGAGACAGTGAATGATGGTGGGTGGGAGACAGTGAATGGGAGACAGTGACTGGAGACAGTGACTGGGAGACAGTGACTGGGAGACAGTGACTGGGTGGGTGAGTGAGTGAGTGACTGGGTGGGTGAGTGAGTGACTGGGTGGGTGAGTGAGTGACTGGGTGGGTGAGTGAGTGACCAGGTGGGTGAGTGACCGGGTGGGTGAGTGAGTGACTGGGTGGGTGAGTGAGGGACTGTGTGGGTGAGTGAGGGACTGGGTGGGTGAGTGAGGGAGGGACTGTGTGGGTGAGTGAGTGACTGGGTGGGTGACAGTGACTGGGGGGCTCGGGGCAGGGGGGCGCAGGAGGTGGGCAGGGGAGGGCGAGGTGGACTAGGGCAGGAGGCGCACGAGGGGGAAGCTGAGTTGGCACTTCCCCCTCCATATCAAGTTGGTAGCGGGGGGGCCGTGTTTGCATGCACGGGGGTTGTGCGCATGCGCGGCAATTCCCCCTCCGTCCCATGTGGGCAGCGGGGAGGCTGGGTTGCGCGTGCGAGGCCTGTCTTGGCGCTTCCCCCTCCATTCCACGTGGGGAGCGGGGGAGGTGGCTGGTTGCGTGCGCGGGGCCTGTCTTGGCACTTCCCCCACCGTCCCACGTGGGGAGCGGGGATGGGCCGGGTTGCGTGCCTGGGGCCTGTCTTGGTGCTTCCCCCTCCATTCCACATGGGGAGCGGGTGAACGGGGAGCGGGCCCACAGGCAGCAGGCAGGACACCCTGCTTGCCATGCGCATGTGCGTGGACCACGAGAATCACCGCCATTTTAAAAAAATTTTTAAATGTAATTAACTGACGCCCGGCCAAGCAAGGGGCCCGGGCCCCCCTGACTCATGGGGCCCGGGACGCCTGTATCCTTTGTCCTCCCCCCTGTTGGCGGCCCTGGAAGTGAGTGTACGTTTTGTAAGTTATTTGCGACTTCCCACCATCTCAATTATTCTTTTGTCCTAGGATGTAAGTATACCCTTTGGATTCCCATTCCACTTGTTCAGAAAATCAGCCACATGTGTATTTTACTACATTTATGGGGCGACTCACTAAGCAGTGAGCTTCTGCGCATGAGTATGACATTTTGAGTCGTACATTACAAAGTGAAACCAAACGCAGGATTCACTAAGAAGTGGAGCCTATTTTGGTACGTGCAATAAAAAACATGCCGATCATGCAACTCTATTTTTTCCCCTGCTGTCGTGCTGTGAATTCTACAGCACGATAGCTGATAGAATAAAAAGCAGCTTGCAAGAGCTGCATGGAGACGCTGTGGCTCCATGCACGGCTCTTACAGTTGATCTAACAGTACAAAACATTTTTGATGGTGTTTTCAATGGATTCATTCAGGGGGCTTTTTGGTGTTTGCTTTTTAATAGTGGATTATGTTTGCTATTTTTCATTTGAAGTATAGTATTTATTTGGAGCTTTATTTTATTTATTGATGGTTTTGTTTTGGTGTTTTAATGGTTAATTGGGGTCTTTATATGGTATTTGATTAATAGATTGCTGCTAATTTTGTGGTGTTTACAAATTTATTCTTGTTAATTTGGTGCTTGTTTAGTTTACATTGGTTATTGATTGTAGGGGTTAATTTTCAGATTGACCATTGACTGGCATAGTGTTAAATCATGCCCATATGATGTGGGAATGATGTACCCACTGTGCCAATCTATTGTTTTCTTGGCATTTGTTATGTGTTTAGTTTGCTATGTAATATGTTTTATTTTGGGCCTGTATTTTAATTACTTAACCATTAATTGCTGTAGTGGTAAATCAGGCCCATATTATATGAGCATAATGTCCCCACGGTACCAATGAATGTGTGGATGGTGGTGGTAGTTGCTTGGGGAGGGTGGTTAGGCCGCCTGGGTGTGTTGTGGGTTAACCTGGGTGGGTTAACCCCTTAATTACTACAGCAGTTACTAACCACTAAGGTAATTTAGGTGTTAGGGGACATTAGATTGCCTTTTTGATTATTTATTTATTTATAAAATATTTTACCAGGAAGTAATACATTGAGAGTTACCTCTCATTTTCAAGTATGTCCTGGGCACAGAGTTAAGACAAATAATACATGGTTACAAATACAGTTACATAAATGAACAGGGTATACTTGTACTGCATGTTTGTGGCAATGGGGGACATGGACAGTGATGAGGATGAGGTCAACCTTCATCGTGGCAGCCTGGTAGGGGTGAGTGTATGTTTTATTTATGTTCTTTCTGCTGCTTAATGTTTTATTTTTAATGGACAAATTAACTATTATCCATATCTGATAATAGTAATTTTGACCATTAATAAAATGTATGTGCAAGGGGGGAGGGGTCAGTGTATTTATTCAAAGTATTGGCCCACAGACACCCGCAGGGACCAACTGGAGGCCCCCAGACACCCACGGGGACCAGCCGTGGACCCTCGAACATCCGTGGGAATGACCCAGGGACACCCGCCGGCCTCTTATATTAATTGTGTGCTTGAAAAAACATAAACAATGCTTTAAATCATATCTCCATTTCTTTTGCACCAGCGAGAGATTTAATAAATATCTCCATTTCTTTTTTCAGCTGGTGAAAAAATTGGCGGGCTTTTCAAGTACGATTCACTTATCACTGCTTAGTGAATCGCAATGACTGGCAAAAAAACGGTGTATTTGCCATTTTTTGCCTGATCGGACGAGGTTTTTTTCCCAAGCTTTTTTGGGGTGAAATAATGCCTTTTAATGCCAATAATGCCTACTATCTCCAAAAATATGCTAGAGATATGAGAACCTATCTCAAAGACACCATGGAGGTGCTGGACATACTGTCAAAAGTTGAATGGAAATCAAGTTATATAATGGTCACGTGCGATGTAACCTCATTTTACACTAGTATTGACCATGACCAAGGCCGGGAAGCAATAGGCAGAGCACTAGACACAGATGAGGACCTATTAGATGAACAGAAAAGCTTTTTAATTAGATAGCATCTCTTTTATCTTAAAAGAATGTTTTAATTGTAATGGTCAATATCTTTTTTACAATGTTCCAGGACCACCATGGGGACAAGGTTTGCACCCAGTTATGCCAACACATTTATGTGGATGTGGGAACAGGACAGGATATGGTCCAACCACCCATTTGCGCAGACCTAGTCCTCTAGCACCGCTACATAGACGACATGTATTTTATTTGGCAGGGAAGTCACAATAATCTTAATCAGTTTTTAGATTATATTAACGACAACAGTCTTAATTTATCTTTTACATCGCAAAGAAGTATAGAATCAATCGATTTCCTTGATCTTACTATTTATATTTTTAATAATGAATTAAAAACTAAAACGTTTTTCAAAAAAGTAGACAGTAATTACTATTTGATGAGAAATAGCTGTCACCATTCCAAATGGTTAGACAACATCCCCCCAGGTCAATTCAGGCGATTAAGGCACAACTGTAAAGACGAGAACATTTTTAAGGAACAAGCTAATATCCTCAAAAATCGCTTTCTAGCGCGCAATTACGAAGGGCCAAATAAAAAGATCAGAGCTTTTGAAACAAAAAAAAGCAAACAATATGTTGAGGATGAGGTCCCTTTTATTACAAAATACAACTGAGATCACAAAAGAATCAGTGCAGTGATTTAAAAACACTGGCACCTATTACATCAAGATCCAGTTTTAAAAGACCATCTCCCTTTTTAAAAAGGCTAATAATATCAAAACCAAATTAGCACCTAGCACTTTTAAAACCACTCGCCCTCTGATACCATTGAGCTAGTTACCACAACTCTCCGGATTTTTTAAAATGTTTTAGCTGTAAAGTGTGTTCATATGGGAACACAGGGAAATTAGATTTTAAATACACCACCACCAGGGAATGTTTCAAAACCAAAAATGTTATTAACTTTAGGACTACATTCGTAGTCTACCTGCTCCTGTGCTCCTGCGGGTTACAATATGTGGGATGCACCAGCAGGCCACTAAGAGTGTGGTACAGCATGTTGGCAATATTAAGAAGGGACTACAAACACATAATGTCTCTAAGCATTTTTCATTAAAACATGGCAGTGACCCAAAAGATCTTACCTACAGGGGAATCGAACATGTACCTATCAATTGGCTGGGAGGTGATCATCTCCAGAATTTAGCCCGTAAAGAAACTTACTGGATATACAAGATGAAAACTTTATCACCATTGGGTTTAAATACCGATATTGATCTCGGAGCATTTATTTAAATCACATTAAAATACATCTTAATTGTATACTCTCCCTTATCACTCAGCATTCTGGGGGGGGGGGGGGTCGGGTTGTTCCCTTTTTTACAGAATCAACTATCGGCGATTATAAGTTGTCTTACAAGTTGTTTTTAAATGTTTTTCACCAATTGTTTTTATCCATTTTTACCTCATATTTACTTCCCTTTGTATTCTTTTAGTGTAATTTTTGTTTTATTTAAATATAATGGACCATTTATGTTATGTACAATCGTTCACCCTAGTCTGGTGTACTTGATAGTAGTATTTATCCTGTCCTTCATGTTATTGTTTTGAGGCATCGTTATTTCTGTATTTGTGTACTGGCTGTCTGCATCACTTGCCCCCATCTGCCAGTTGTACTCAGTACTTCAGCAGATCTTATGTGTCAATTTTTTAACCAGTCTTTAGTCTTTAACGTTTACACAAGAGAATGAGAGCTCTGACTCAATACCCAAAGTTTTTTTTTTTACTTGTGAGCAAATATCAATCTTGTATCTCATGTCATTGTTTAAAGCCATGGTTATATCTCTGGCTCCATGTACTACCTGTCCACATGACTTTACCCTGTCTGTCAGTTGCACGCAGCACTCAGCACTTTAGCGATTCTTAAGCGCTAATTTCTATTCAGTTAAACGTCTGTATCTTACATACAATGGAATGGGAGGTCTGATTTAATATCTAAAGATGTTGTTCTCCTTTTCTGTAAATCTGTTTCTAGTAACCAGTGCTTTGAGATGCTATTATGATGTTCAATTTACAAATTAACCCTAGGACCCTAAGGTCCCCCAATTATTTAATTATTGTACCCTCCACATTCATTTATTGAGGGGAATTTTGATATCAGTTTTGATAAATAAACCATTAAGCAAAGGTTTTAATAATTTTTTGGCAATTTTGTATCAGGCATTCAACCAATCAGTGTTTTCACCTATGATACTGTATTACCTACTCAGAGGAGAACACTCATGCTGTTTATACTCTATGTTTTACTATAACTAACAGCATAAGTTTTAACCTATCAAAACTGCAACGAGGTGGCTCAGTCTGTAGTCAGTGAGTCCATTTATCGTACTTATACTGTTTGTAATCATGTTTAAAATTACATTTAAGATCATGTTTAAATCCCTGTATATGCACATTACAATGATTCCACTGTGTTAATAGCATTGCACAGAGACGTTTTAACCAATTCAAAACACTGTGAAACAATTAACATACAATCAACAACACATTTAAGGAACCCAAAAAAGCCCAACTCCACAAGAACCTGACGAAGCTTTTTAGCGAAACGCGTTGTTCTGTGGAGGTATTGTGCATGCCGTCGGACACAGTAGCCCACTGAAGCAGCTGTTTGCTATCCCATCCTCCAGACGAGGAAGCGGGATTCAACCACAACAGGACGCTGAGGAAAGCTGCTGCGAGCCCACACGATTATTTTTTTCTTTGTAACTGTACATTGTCTATGTTACTTGTCAATAAAAATCACGTTTTATAATCTTGGTACTTGTTGCTGCATGTCACCACAATGAGTGATGGGAGAAAGACAACAGATGACTACTGTATATAACCAACCAAACTGCAAACCACTGTGTATTTGGAAAAGACTGAAATCCTATGAGTGCAACCACTCACATATGGCCATGTGAGTGTATTTAATTTCGTTTTTCACATTTGGCATTTTTCACTTATTGGCACCAATCCTGGTTATATCCTCTACTTTTGAGAGAACAAAGAGTTCCAGAACCAGAGAAGTGGATTAAGGATTCATCGAGAAGATTTAACTTCTTATGTGCAGTCACTGACACATGCCCATGTGAGTGTTATTATTATTATCATCGTCACTTTTCACCATGTCCCTTTCCCTCCCTTCCCCTCCCGTTCCCCTCCCCTTTCCTTTCGCTACATCAGACAGGAATTTTTCACAAGCTTGGTTTATATTCCTTTTTTAATATTTATTTTCTGTCATTCTTTGTTTATTTGCGCTTACCGTACTTTGTTCATCCGTACTGTGTGAGAATTCAGGGAAGTTCCTTTTTTCGGTCGAGCTACTGTACAGCAAGGATTTGGGGCCAGTATTTTTCTGTTTTTTTCAGTATATTCTGTCCACATAGCTTGTGCTATTTAGAGTTGAGTGTATACTATCTGTTTATTTTATTTATGCATCGCCCCATTTCTTCCTTATCAGCTCCCCTGGACTAGGCCAGATTTCCCTCAGGTCCAACATAAATCCCCCGACTCACTGTAGATTGTGTATGCTGCAGGGAAAGGCCTTAGATAGGGACCCTTCCCCAGTAGTGTGTCAGTGAGAGACATCAGCAGCAGGGCATTGCATCTGAAGGTGAAGTGCGGCCTGAAGTCTGTGAGCAGACTAAGGCCACATTATCGGAGACTATTTTAAAGGGGTACAAT
The DNA here is from genome assembly GCF_040206685.1 of Ascaphus truei. NCBI lineage: Eukaryota > Metazoa > Chordata > Amphibia > Anura > Ascaphidae > Ascaphus > Ascaphus truei. The sequence continues at coordinate 121,536,489 of NC_134483.1, forward strand.
CAAGCTGGAGGCCCCTCCAGAGGCATCCACCTACGGATCAACAGAGTAGAGGAACCGTAGACTGCGATGCAGAACCACGTCGCGGATCCACAGAGTTCTTTACTTGTTGACCTGGTCTGGACTGAGACCAGGGAGGTATTATTCACGTGCACCAATGGCCAAACACACCATGGGAAGCGCTATCCCACACATGCTCTTTGAGGAGGGACTAGTTTGTGGACACTAAGGGGTTAAGTGCCCAGGCACTCCAGTATTTGGGGGTTCCACCCAGGAGGTGTTATTGTATGGGTGCTGCCTTGCATGGCCATGTTATGCTTGTTGTGTATTATATGTGTTTAGTAAATACTGTTGTAATAGACCTGCGTGTAGTTACTGTGTATATTGGTTCCTGTGAGGGGCTCCTCCCACTTCACTGGGGTCCCTCGCAGGTAGAGGCACTGCACCAAGATGATAATTATACCCCCCAAGCTCCCCATGGCGGAGGCTTGGGCCCTCTTTGAGCCATCACGTAACTGCAGCACCAGTAGTCTCTCTATTTAGGGGGAAAGAGGGCTACCTACATTTTCTTTAAAGATTTATTTGCAAATTTGTAATTTGCTAATGAATTGCGGAGGAAACCTTTTCACATCTCCAATTTTAAGAGTACAAATTCACCCATCCATTTTAAGAATCTCATAACACTTTAAGCATTCTGAATACAATTTAATTGAATATCACTAGAAACCATGGCAACCATTACAACCTACAAGGTCATTTTAGAATAGCAGTATAGATAAGGTAATGTGTCTAGATTTAATTTTTTAAAGGAAATTGGCAGCGACATCTTCACATACTGAACAGTGGTAAAAATGTTTTGTTTTTTTATAAATACCAACTGGTGTTTTTAAAGAATTTGTTAAAATTGTACAGATTTGTGAATAAATTCCTGTGTTGCATTTTTTTTAACCTTTATTGCAATGCACAAGATATTCTATAATGCAGTTAATTATTTCCTCTTTTTTTACAACGTTACATATATTTCCATCTCTAAAATAAATAGATATACTTCTATGGTAAAGGTTAGCATTTAATTTAAGCACAAATAGGTTTAAACCTATTAAACGAGTTTAAAATGTACATACAGTGCTTATGATACAGTTTATTTCTTTAATGATCTACCTACACATTGTATAGTATGAAACAAAATGTAGGATTCCAGAAACAGAGACTATCCTGTATGCGTTAAGATAGAAAAAAAGCTTAGCTTTGCAGTCTGCGTGTGTAGCCTTCCCTTAACCTTGAAAAATCAATTGCTTGCTTAGTGCTGCATTTTGCCAGCATAAGATTGATCTGTATTCCTTGCTTTAGTGGGTGTATTTCCATATTCGTTTGTGAGCAGCTTCTCTATTTATCATTACACAATTATTTTATACATAAAACCATGGCAAATATACAATAATTGCAGAAAGACCATCATTGACTATACTGTACATATGATTAGACAGAGTTTATTTACTATATTTGTATTTAAAATATAATTATATTTAATATATCCTACAGACAATAGTCTCAAATATTTAATGTATATGACATGCCCAGTATCTATCTAATATTTTAGATTGAGATCAAACTATCAACTCCTATTAATTTGTAAACTATACATTTTGTGATGCAGTATTGTAGCAACTTACTCTACTGTAGATATGACTGCCATTTTATTTAAAAATAAATTAGTGCATTAACGGCGGATACAATTCCATATATAAAAGTTTTGTATATTTTTAACAAAAATAACTTTTCTTTAAGTATAGCGGCTTACATTGCGATATTTCTCTTTTGTTCACCTTTATATTTTCTTTATTCTCCTGATGTTGCAGTGAAATGTCATACTAAACATATATATTTTTCATATGCTAGCATCAATATTACCCTGCTTTCAAATGAGATCTTGATATACATTTTGGTAATTTACCATTGGTTGCTCACAATTTCATGTAAGATGCCCTTTTCAAATTCTAAAGCACATGAAAACTGTAATGCACACGTAGTATTCTATAGCTATGCTGGTCCAGTTCTTGCTGCTCTTGAATAGTGGAAACGGGAGGGTGGTAGTGGGGGAGGTTTAACTTCTGCATCAGCTCTATGATCATAAAATCCCAATGAGTGAGGCAAAGTGAATCAGTATAGTAACGGGAAAGAGAAGAAAAGACTTTTACCAAGCATGCAATCAGACCCCAAGTTATGTTCAACTCATGTGAGTTTATAAGAATGGTACTGCCTGCGGACAGCAAATGCACTCTTAACACGCTGAGGTGGTCAGATGTGTTGCACTATAGTGGAAGATTTAACCTCTTGAATGAACACAGCACATCAGTGTAACGTAGATATGAGTGATTAAAAGTAGTGTTGTACCGAGTCCTGAAATTACAAGGTAACGGGTACCGAGTACCCACTTAAAAATAGAAATTTTACAGGGCCGGGGACCCAGCCAGGTAGAATAAACTTACCTGAAGCCGGCAGTGGAGGGTGCTGAAGACCACTGTGGAAGGTGAGGAGGACCACAGCGACACCGTGGGAGCAGCGGCAGACATCCTGGTGGTGGTGAAAGCAGAAGATGTCCTTGTTTAGCCGTTGGAAGCAGGGGAACACATCACAGCTGATGTTTGTGGGAGCTGTGGAACCATGTGACTGGGGAGGGACTGACCAATAGGAATGCTCCTTCTCCTGTCACATGGTTCCCCAGATCCAACCAGCATCAGCTGTGATGTATTCCGCTGCTTCCATCGGCTCAACAAGGACATCCTCTGTTGCCACCACCACCAGGATGTCTGCGGCTACTCCTATGATGTTGCTGTAGTCCTCCTTACCCTCTGCAGCAGTCTCCCTCACCCTGCGCTACTGGCTGCAGATAAGAGGGAAAGCAGAATGGAATTTACCCAGCGCCGGTTCTTACCCGGCGCAGGTTCCAGCATTGTGGTACCGGGTCGAGGTAATTTCAGAGTATCTAAAAAAGTGCCGGTAACGCGGTACATCACTAATTAAAAGTATATTTTTATTAAACAATTGAGCTAGATATAAAATAAGTAGTGCTAACAGTGGCAGTATTGGTGAATGCTAACTCCCATACATATGACACAAACAAACAAAAGGTTTATAACATAAAACAGGGTTAGTGATAAAAGATCCACACTATGAGGTATTAATGATAATTGATCACACTCAGTAGACTACACTGGTATTAGCTTTGATAGGTATATACCGATTCTCCAGGTTAGCAATGGTCAGACATCATAGTCTCAAAATAACTTGCAGGTACGTCGGGGGTGTTTTTAGCATTAGTTGCAATACTCTGCAGAAATGCAGTTGATGATAGTGTGCTACTGTAGTGTTGTCAAATTTATATGCAATAATAATAATAACAATAATATTTTTTGTTATTGTATAGCACTGCATTGTTTTATGTAGCGCTTTTCAGAGACAGTTTGCAGACACAGTCCTTGCACTTTGGAGCTAACAATCGATGTATTTTGGTGTCTGAGGCACAGGGAGATAAAGTGGTCAAGGTCACAAGGACACCGGTAATTGAACTAGGTCTTTACTCTGAATCAGTGTCTTTACTCACTGTGCCGCTCCTTCTCTCCGTAATCTGTAATTCCCATTCATTTCGTACAATACGATATGCTATCCCATATATTTAACTGTAACCCACCACTTACTCTCCTAAAAATTTCAGAAAACAACAAAGTATCTTAAAATATTAAATGTTTTTTTATTAGATTATATTAAATGACTTTGTGAAAATACAATAATACCAATTTCTTCTGTCTTTTTCCAAATGTAGTCTTCTTTAACCGACACCTTTTAGGGCTTACTCTTGGACACTTTCATCTGTAAAATGAGAATGTTATATATTAATAATCGATAATAAATACAGTAGTGTAGTGCATAAATTACATTTTGTGTTACAGTAAAACACGCGTGTGTTTCTTTGGGACCTGGTTGAAACGCATATGAGAGTCATTGAATTTCTGTGCATGTCTGTTTCTATTGAACCTGGTTGGAATGCATACGCGTGTCATTTAATTTCTGCGCATGCTACTTTATATGGAGCAGGACTGGCTAGCTTGAGGCCTCCCTTCGGGGAGGGAGAGTGCACACCCCATACCTCCTACCCTGCTTAGGGGGTAGGGGAAGAGCTAGATCCATTCTGGGTGGCCCTAGGCCTGCAGTGGTGTCAGGGACATCCTAAAGGAGGACCGCCTGCTGTGCAACTGTCTGCTGTGACTGTGAAGAGCCAAATAAAGAGGTTGCACTTTTATACAATCTCCTGCCTGAGAGCAGAGTGTATCAGGAGGAGGGGGAGACAATTCATCTGTAGATACTCCACCCCATACTGCTGGGGGCTGCAGAAGATGAGGCGCTGCACCACTGAAGAGAACAGAGGCACAACCCCAGAGACCTGTCCTGTTCTCCCCCATGTCATTGCGGGAGACTCAGGGCCCCTGTTGCCATCAGGAACGCACCATACAGAGACATGTAGCCTGAGCTTTAGACACCTTAGGGCACCCTATGTGAGATTTGGTGGGGGAAACATGGCTACAGTTGGAGGCGCTGCTGAGAGAATCAGGACAGGTTTTCAGCGAAGCAGAACTGAAAGAATTATGTACACTTTCAAAGCAAGTGCTGCAGAGGGAATGGCATTGGAAACTAGGGGTAGTCAGGAGAGAACGTTCTCTCGCAAAGCACACCCTAGGTGCCCTAAGAGGTTGATGTAGATCTGGGTACACACGGCTATAGCTGTCCTAGTCACCTTGAGGCAGGTAGTGTAGGATGCCCATGGGGTAGCCTGGTTAACTTGGGACAGGAACTTCTGTATAGGATTTGCACTATGAGTGGCCAAAAGTAGGTTGACGCCAAAGTACTGCAGGGAAGCCCGAGTACACTAGCCAGTATCCAGAATACAGCCCACAGAGTACTTGCATGGACCGTCAGCGTGTGCAGTGTACAAAGGGAGAGTTTTGCCTAGCCTGGGGTATGCCATGAGTTTTATCACTGGTTAGAGCTAACATTGAGTGTAGTAAGTACCTACACTGGCGACACACTTTATTCGAGCTCGGCTAGTCCCACGAATTCGGGTATACCCGGGTGTATTGAGGTTTGTGACTGTTTTCTGCCCGAGTGCATTGAGGTATTTTCCAGGCAGGGATTGAAGCATTTTATTCCCGCTGGCTGCAATACTGCACAGTATATATATATATATACTGCATTACAATTCATGAATTTATGCCATCTGGTAGACACGCGAAGCATTGCAGCCTATTAAATCCTAATCATTATCATTTAACAGATCAGCCGCCCGTCAGCCAGGCATGAACCCAGGCTGGGAAGGCAAACGCAACGGGGCTTGTCAGAGGTGAGGAGCGGTGCATTCCAGGTATCTGCCAGGTACATACTGGGTATTTGCTCGAATAAAGTGTGTCGGTGCAGTAGGAACGAGTTGCACTTCAGACAGTGAGAGTAGCACTACCGTGAGCCCAGTGGGTTCAGCAAAGATGGTGGCTGTAGATACATGTGCCCAGCGGGATATTGAGGAGCTTAAAATGGTGGCTGCTATGCCAGATCGTACACCGCGTGGTGCATAGGATCCAAAATGGTGACACCCGCCAAGCCTAGACCGCATGCAAGCAGGCTGTGCGAGAAATGTGGACAGAGATGTGCAAGGGTTTGGTGCCAAAACCAGAACCCCACCTAAAGGAGGGAAGCCGCGTGAAAGCTGTGGCCACGCCCCCCTGTGCTGTGACTGGCCAAAGGATGAGCCCACGTCACACAAAGAAAGTGAGTGCCCCACCTCTACCATCCACCAGAGGGAGGGGGCACAACAAGAGCCAATCACAGTGTTCCACCCAAGCTGAAGGAGCAGGAAGTGAGTCACTAAAACCTCACTCTTGTTTGGCTGGCGACAGAGAAGTAGCAAATTATCGAGCAAGCATTCTGACTGAATCAACCCCTGCGCAAAAGATGGCTGATATGAGCGTGAATACCTATCAGCTTCCAGGAGGCTTTCCGGTTGTGGAGGTTGAGGGCCGCGAGTATCTTCGGTGCCTGTGCATACAATGCAGGTCCCCAGGGTCCGCACCAAGTACTACAGCACGGTGCCAACAGTATGGCATATTCTACCTCTGGCCTACAGAGCTATTCCCCGCCATCGTGACTCTGCGAGAGGGCTCTCAAGCGACACTGATCAAGGTGGAGGAAGCAGATGCAAGTGCTGCCCTGGTCCCATATATCACCCATGCGGTAGGAACCCAAGCCCAGCTACCCAGATGTGCCCTTACGGAGAAGGAAGTAACCGAGGTGGAGGTACCGGAGTGGGCCCGCTTCATACCCATACCCAGTAGCGGTGCAGCGAGGACAAGATGTGGCGCCACATGGACTATGGCGATCCTATGGTCACCGCCCCTAGCGCCATTGCCCCGGCACATTCACAGCCTCCGGGTCCTTGTGGAGGTAAGCAATTTTCCATGGACTGGCGGTATTGGGTTTCAAGTGATGAGGGTTCTGATGGGGAGATACCTTGGTCGAGTCGAATACCTGTACCTAACCCCACTGTGTTTAACCCTGCACCTAGAGGTAGGACCAGAGGGTCCCCGTCTTCTGCCAAGGAGGGTCCTGTAAGTCATAAGGCACCCGAATAAATCCCACAAGATATATTGATGTAACTAGAGGTAAAGGTTCACACTCCACAGACAGAGAGACATCTGGTGTGTCCTCAAGAGATGAGTCAGAAGAGGGTATGTGTGTGTCATCCTCATATGGGCACCGAGACAAATGGTGGGCACCCTTGTTTGCGGGATATGACGAAGGAATGGACCGTACTAGGTTTGTACTCATAAAGAACGAAGTAGTAGATCACTGGTGGGACATAGGCACGTTCTCTAAGGAGGAGGTTGCCGATGCACTCTATAAGAGATGGGTAGAAATCAACAGAAAGCATGTGATACCCAAAGGCTCATCCATCCTATATGATGAGATTGCCCCTGTGGAGCCTAAGTACTGGGTACTGCCAGGAATGGCTGGGAACAAGAAACCAACAAAGTTAAGCAGAGCTGATAGAGCTATTGTAGCCAGGTACAGACAGTCACACTGATATGAGTTCCCTTATGTACCAGAGCCTATCATGCAGGAAATAGAAGATCAGAGAGACACCTGGCTAAGGGACGCAGTCATTGAGTACTTGCGATTAAAGAGCAGTAGTGCTGCCTACAAGACGGAAGAGAAAATCTGTTCTCTGATGAAAGTACAGGCCGGAGAATGGGCCTCTTCAGCCATACTACGTGAAGGTTACAGACCATAATGGACGGGAAATAAGGAAGCCTGATCCCCGCCATTATTACTAGTTGTGGATTCTCCATGTTGGGAGTTTCCCTTTTTGGTTATTCACCATCCTAGATGTATACAATCTGAATTGTAATGTACTAATATTGCATTATCATTTGTATTTATACAGGTTGTTCACCTGCAGGATGGCCCAGCAAATTAAGTCCAAGTGGGGACCATTGGATTCCATCTGAGGGAGAGTATAGCCCTGGTAAGTTTGGGCTATTATTCTATCCTCCTCCTGGCAAAAAACCCTGTGTAAGGGCAGGTTTGCCAGGAGTAATCATGGGTTTCCCCCACATCAGGTAAATACACTGAGGCAGTGAAGGCAGGTCACCAGACTCTGTGTCCAATCAAGCGACACAGGGGTGGTGCCTGTTAGAGCTACTTAGGGTATGGCCACTTTCTATTTAGCGTCAGTCAGTCAGTTAGTTAGTGAGAGTCAGTGAGAGAGTGTGGTCTTTGAGACTGGGTGGCATAGACCGAGCTGCCAGGACTGGCTAGCTTGAGGCCTCCCTTCGGGGAGCGAGAGTGCACACCCCATATCTCCTACCCTGCTTAGGGGGTAGGTGAAGAGCTTGACCCACTCTGGATGGCCTTAGGCCTGCAGTGGTGTTAGGGACATCCTAAAGGAGGACAGCCTGCTGTGCAACTGTCTGCTGTGACTGTGAAGAGCCAAATAAAGAGCTTGCACTTTTAAACAATCTCCTGCCTGAGAGTGGAGTGTATCAGGAGGATGAGGAGACAATTCATCTGTAGTACTCCACCCCATACTGCTGGGGGCTGCAGGAGATGGAGGCGCTGCACCAGTGAAGAGAACGGAGGCACAACCCCAGAAGCCTGTCCTGTTCTACCCCATGTCATCGTGGGAGACTCAGGGCCCCCTGTTGCCAGCACGTATGCACAACACTGAGACATGTAGCCTGAGCCTTAGACACCCTAGGACACCCTATGTTAGATTGGGTGGGGGAAACAGGGCTACATAAGCATTAACCTTCAAGACTTTATTTTGTCACTGCTTATGTTTAGAATGTGTAAATATATATGGCTTGTTCAAGTTAGGATTATATAAGGGGTACATAAACTTTAACGTTCAGTAGGCTCAATGTATATTCAGATCTGTATGTCTTAAAGGTACACTTACAACAATATCATACATTGTATTAAATATTAAGAAGTTATTTGTGAGTTATGCGAAATAATGTTTAAATTAAATATATAACCATGCCATATTTTACGATAAATGTTAGATATATAAAACATTAGCTAAGTGTCAACATGTTCCTCTTATGATTGGCTCATGTTCTTGATCCCCGGCCTCTCGGTACCACTGCACCAGTTGGATATATTAAGTGCCCAGTCATATTATATTGATGGACTACATTTCCAACAATGCTGTGCAATACAATAATTACATAACCCCAGCAAGCGAACTATTAAAGGATAACTGATAGATATGAAACAAATCTCTTGTCATTGTGCATATTGTATTCATGCACATATGAAATGTGTTTATAATCACAAATGTTTGTTTACAAGTCTCATTTATGTTCATCTTTAACATATGTAAATAAGTATATTGAGAGTTTTGTCATATAGTGTCACTGGTTACATACCCAAAAATCTTTTCAACAGTGGCAAACATATGTAATAACACATGCATTACGTAATTATTTAACAATGTTTGTATTCCTATGTTCAATAACACTAATGTGTATTATTTGAAAAACAAATTTATATAACTTCCTATTATAAGTAATGAATGATTAAATGTTGTTTGAGTATATTTGGGATAATGTTTAGTGAAATGTAAACATGTTGCATCGAATATGTATACATTATCCTCAAATGATAATTGCCAATAAAATGTATGAGATCATGGCATTCGAATCAACGATTTGTATAATTACTAGGCCATGCTAATGAACACATTTTAATTGATTGGTAATACACATGTATCTTATTTGGTTGACTTAAGTTAATTTACATATTTAATTATTTAAAGTCGCGTGTCTTCACTACATAGGTACTTAAACTCATCTAATTCAAAATTTACTTGGAGGTAGACATGGCGGATGAAGGGATTGAGCTTAGACATTTGATGATTAGAAGAAGAATAGTTGATTGGGAGGAGAGAGAGAAGAGAGGAGAGAGGAGAGAGGAGAGAGGAGAGGAGAGGAGAGAGGAGAGGAGAGAGGAGAGGAGAGAGGATAGGGTGGAGAGACAAGGAAAGGATAGGAGAGAGGAGAGGAGACAGGTTGTGCCACGGCTACATTTATACCGGGAACGTACTTATTTGGAGGGGCTTAGTGAGGATGACATTTTTATCCGATATCAATTGAGTTCAGCAACAATCTTAGCTCTTTACGCAGAATTAAAAGATTAATTAGATTCAACAACAAGCACAGGTCATGCAATCCCTGGACTAGTAAAAATTATGTGCTCATTACATTTTCTTGCTTCAGCATCTTTTCAGACAACTCTGGGCATAGTAGGCGGGGTCTTGCAGTCATCATTCTTGCGGGCCCTTAGCCAGTTTTTATGTGCATTGAGTAGACTCGCTAGGAATTTTATACATTTTCCTAGAGAGCAGACAGAGTGGCTGGAACTCAGGAATGGCTTTTACACAATAGCTGGCTACATTGCGTGATGGGTGCAATCGATTGCACACATGTTGCTCTGACCCCGCCGACCATACATGAGCATGTGTTCCGTAATAGGAAACACTTTCACTCCATGAATGTGCAGGTCGTATGCGATGCCATCATGAAAATTCTGAATGTGATAGCAAAAAATTCCCGGGTTCCAGCCACAATTCCTCGATCCTTATAAACTCATCAATGTACCATGCTTTTGAAACAGGTTATTTTCAGCATGGTTGGCTGGTGGGTAACTATATAGAATAGAATGAAGCGGTAATATCTATTTTGTTTTATGTGTATATGTTTGATACATACTACTCAAAATTGTATCATAGCTACAATGTAGTATACTCAGATGTATATGAAGAATTTGTTCAACATACATGTTATAATGTTTAACACTTTATTGCACATACTAATGGACATGTGAATACAGATTTAAACATATATACAGACATTTCTAATTAAATACAGGTGTTGTGTCCTTCAGAATATTGCACATCTTTCAATCTTCAATATATCATATGATTTTATTTATTTATAAAATATTTTACCAGGAAGTAATACATTGAGAGTTACCTCTCGTTTTCAAGTATGTCCTGGGCACAGAGTAAAACAAATAATACATGGTTACAAATACAGTTACATAATGAGCAGGGTATACATTATATACAAGACATTGCATGCACAGTTAAAGAAAATATATATTATGAGCGTATGAAACAGTTACAGACCAGGTTAAAATGTGAGACAGCCTTAGATTTGAAAGAACTTAAACTGGTGGTGGATGTGAGAGTCTCTGGTAGGTTGTTCCAGTTTTGGGGTGCACGGTAGGAGAAGGAGGAACATCCGGATACTTTGTTGAGCCTTGGGACCATGAACAGTTTTTTGGAGTGTGATCTCAGGTGATAAGTGCTGCATGTGGTAGGGGTAAGGAGCTTGTTCAGGTAGCTGGGTAGCTTGCCCATGAAGAATTTAAAGGCAAGACAGGAAAGGTGAACTTTGCACCTAGACTCTAGTGTTGCCCAATCTAGTTCTTTGAGCATTTTGCAGTGATGTGTGTTGTAGTTGCATTGGAGAACAAAACGACAAATTGAATTGTAGAGGGTGTCAAGTTTGCTAAGGTGGGTTTGAGGTGCTGAGGCATATACTATGTCTCCATAGTCAATAATTGGCATTAGCATCTGCTGTGCGATACGCTTTCTGACCAGGAGACTTAGGGAGGATTTGTTCCTGTAAAGTACCCCTTGTTTGGTATAGGTCTTGGTTGTCAGGGTATCAATGTGCATCCCGAATGTTAAGTGGGAGTCGAACCATAAGCCAAGGTATTTAAAACTAGTGACAGGTGTTAGGGTGGTGTTAGCGTTGGTTGTAATCAGGAGCTCAGTCACTGGAAGCTTTACAAATTTAGTCTTGGTCCCAAATACCATTGTTACAGTCTTGTCAGTGTTTAAAAACAGTTTGTTTTGGGAAATCCAGTTTTCGAGTCTCAAAAAGTCAGACTGAAGTATGTGTTGAAGGTCAGAGAGGCTATGGCTGTGTGCATATAGGATTGTGTCATCTGCATACATGTGTATTGAGGCTTCCTTACAAGCTGTGGGAAGATCATTAATGAACACTGAGAAGAGTAGGGGCCCCAGAACAGAGCCTTGCGGACACCACAGGTGATATCCAGGGGGTTGGAGTTAGAGCCTGAGATGGACACATGTTGGGATCTTCCTGATAGGTAGGACTGAAACCAGTTTAAAGCATGCTTCCCTATTCCAGAGCTCTGGAGTTTGTTAAGCAGGATAGCATGATCAACTGTGTCAAAAGCCTTTGCAAAATCTAGGAATACTGCACCAGTGAGTTGTCCCCGTTCCATTCCACACTGGATTCCATTGCAAACTTTTAGCAGGGTAGTTACGGTGGAGTGTTTGGGACGAAAGCCAGATTGGAATTGGCTAGGGAAATTTGTCTTGGTATAGAAATCGCTTAATTGGGAGTGGACACATTTTTCCATGACTTTGGATAGAATTGGGAGAAGTGAGATTGGCCTGTAGTTTGAGACAGTGTTTTTGTCCCCACTTTGAAGATTGGGACAACTCTGGCAGTTTTCCAGGTCTTAGGGATATGGCCTGCAGACAGGATAGAGTTGACTATGGACGCAATTGGTTTGGCAATGGCTGGGGCACCAAGTCGTAGGAACCTAGATTGTAGTAAGTCGGGTCCACATTGACTGCTTAGTTTTAGTTTGAGGAGCGCTTGTATAATCTCCTCTTCAGATACTGGGCCAAATTGAAAATTGTGGGCAGTGTTGGGAGGGGGTGGGACTGTAGGGGTACTCCCAGGATGAGATTCAGGTTTGTGGTTTAAGCTGCGTTTTGCTAATAAGTTAGTGGCTGTCAGGGTCGCCTAGACCTCCTGCCTAGCCATAGCTTCCTTGTCCACTGGGTGTGCTGCTGCCTTCTGTTGGCTCTGGGTTCCTCTGTCTGTCTGTCTTCTTGTTGCTCCTGTCTCTGTCCTTTATAGCTTGCTTCCTGTCTGTTGCTTTTGCCTTTGCTTCAAGTCAGACTCCTAAGCACATGCCTGTCTTTGATCCTGATCTGTTTATGTACCTGTACCTGTATTATAGTCTGTTCAAAGTAAAGGCCCTTGCTAGTAATCTGGCTTGTCCCTGTTTGTTCCTTGCTCCACGGTCTCAGTCCCTGCTCCCCGGTCTCAGTCCCTGCTCCCCGTTCTCAGTCCCTGCTCCCGGACCTGTCCTGCCCCGCCTGTCCTGTTCCAGTCTCCTCGTTGCCGACCTCTGCTTGTTACCTGACTTCGCTACCTGCCGCCTGCCTCGGACCTCTGCTTGTTACCTGACTTTGCTACCTGCCGCCTGCCTCGGACCCCTGCTTGTGACCCCTACTTCGCTTCCTGCTGTTTCGGCCTCCGAGATCCTACCCGCCACAGGAGTCTCCCATGACAGAAAGCAAAGGCCACACTTCTGGATCTCGCTGGAACAGATTCTTCTTCTGCCTGCACCCTTTCCTGCCTGCTGCAGCAGACCACATCCGCATGGTTGAAGATAAGTACTTTCGTTTCTTTTTTGGAAATCCAAGTTGGGATTTTGAAAGGTTTTTTTTTTGTTGCGGCTAAGTATTCTGCAAGAATTATTGCGTTCATAACGAAAAAACATTTTTTCTTAGACTAGAACTGTTGCTGCAGAGACTAGTGCACCTTTCTTTGAGATTTTTCTTTTGTGCAGTGCCTGGGTTAACCCTTGCAGTACCTGTTGCCACCTTTTTAGACTCTGACTTTTCATTTCCTGGATAAGGCTTATCTCTGCATCACTGGTTGGACCACTGCTGTTCACAGGGTTCCCATTTCAAAAGACAAGAGTGCTTCTATTATTTTGTTACTGCATACAGTACTGTGATTTTTCCTGCAATCTGTAGTTTTTCATATGATTGGTTCTAAGGTTTCAGGTTTACCTGCAAGTTCCCCTAAAGTTTGTTTCTCTGCAACATATGATATCCCTACGCCTGATATCAACGGTTTCAGATTTGACTGCAGGGTTCTCTGTCTGATATTCCTATGTCCGATGTCAAAAGTTTCATATCTAACTACAAGTTTTCTCTGTATTAGTTTCCTGCTGTCTATGATATTTCTATGCCTGATATCTAAAGTTTCAGATTCAACTGCAGGTTTTCTTTGTCTATATGATATCCCTACGCCTGATATCAAAGGTTTCAGATGTAACTGCAGGTTCTCTCTGTCTGTATGATATCCCTACGCCTGATTTCTAAAGTTTCAGATATAACTACAGGTTTCTCTGTCTATGTTTTTTCCTTGCATTTATAAATCTCTGTGACTGATGCTAAAGTCTCAAAAGGTCAGCTCTCCTATCTTGTGTCTCTCTGTGTCAAATATTCCTGTTGTTCATTCTAATGCTTCTGTTTTAAAAACACATTTCCTGAGGGCGCATGCGCGACGGGAACGGAGATGGTGGTCTGAACTGAGAGCTCCGTAACCCGCCGGCAGGAATTAAATAAATATTGTCCGCAAAACTCAATTTAGCAGCAGCAAAATAGCAGCAAGCAATATCGGAACACCCACAGCACAAAAATACATGGCAGCCACAAGAAAAAAGTCAAAACAGAAGGTAGATGTCCGCACTTTCTTTGTGGGGGCTAAAAAGCCTAGGGAGACGGACAGCATGGCGGCATCAGATTCTGACTCCGCACCGGAAATAGAAGTAGGGACGGACGACCCGACAGGCGCTATGAAGAGGGAGATAGCGCAGCTTCTTTCCGACCTGAAAACCTTCTTCAGAGGTGAGGTGGAACACTTGCGGAAAGACATTTTAAACATCGGAATCCGCACGAACGACCTGGAGGAAAAAATAGAGGAGTCCACTAGATGCCAAAAAGAGACAGACTCCAGGGTCACCACACTGGAACGGAAAGTGGCGGAATTGGAAGAACGCCACGAGGATAGCGAAAACCGCGACAGAAGGAACAACCTCAGGGTTAGGGGGATCCCTGAGGAGATACAGGACCCTGAAGCAATGCTTAATAGATGGATGACCTCAATAATGCCGGGAAAGACAGAGGCAGAATTGGTCATGGACCGGTGCCACCGAGCGCTTAGGGCACGTCCACTGCCTAACAATCCCCCCCGGGATGTAATCTTACGCTTACACCACTTTACCACAAAAGCAGAAATCTGCAAAATCACCAGGGCCACCCCTACAGTGAAATTCGAGGAAGTAGAGATGGCCATCTATCAGGACATATCCCACGATCACGTTATCCAGACGCCAGGTCCTCCAACCGGTCACCAGAATTTTAAGAGACAAAAACGTAAAATACAGATGGGCCTTTCCCTTTGCCCTGATTGTGGTGCAGCACGGACGGTCTCATGTCCTCAAACACTTGTCGGATGGTCAAGAGTTCCTGAAAGACTGGACATACCGAATGTGCTGCAGATGGAAGCCCCTGTAGAACGCCCCCCAAGGCAGGCAGAACGGGAGAATGTGGGCTCCCCAGCCGGCCATCGTCAGGATAAATCAAGACCCTCAAGACCTGCTTGAAGAAGGAGTCTCCTGACTGTTTTCTAGTTTCTGCAGAACTAGGAGTTACTGTTATTACCCCTGTTGTTCCGCAAATTAAGAGACTATCACCCTCACTAAAAGTTGCCTGACGACTACGAGCTCCGGTGTTACCCCCCAGCCCCCTCCCGATGATCCGGGCCCAAGCGGTAAAGTCCCTGCTAAAAAATGCAAGAAATCTGGGGAAAAAAAGGAATAAGGGAAGAGAGACTCTATATACTCACCAAAATGGCGTCCCGGTAAGATCCGCGGGAAGAGCTGATGAAGAAGCGCCAATTCAGAATGGCGGACGCAGTTTGGGCGTGAAACCTGGGAGCTCCGTTCAGCTCCACCCCCGAGACACACCTCCTTCTTCAGCTGCGCGCAGGCGGTTATGCGCACTGGATCCGGCGGACGTTGGGAGGCAGTCCTTCGCTGAGCCCCATCGCAGGGGAAATGACGTCAGAGACAGCGCCTACCAGGAAGAAGTGAAAGGCACAGACGTCTGATGCGGAGGATCGGAGGAGGTGGCTGAAAGATGCGCCAAACAGGGAGGGGGGTCTCCGCAGAGGGGTGCGCGCATTCCCCGGCTGAGGAGCAGAGGGGACATTATAAGAAAAATAGAAGGGAACACAAAGGGAGAAAAAAAAAGGCTACCAAAAATTATAGCGTAGCTAATACATGGTAGTCGCTAGAAGTCAGACAGCTGCAACGACTGAGATGAGAAGATAGTCTCTAGTTAACTAATTACATAGTTGAGTTTAAACTTTAGATGATTAAGGAATATTGTTATCATAGGATAATGTTAACACTGCCGGCGGGGGGGGGCAGGTGATTGCCTTTATCCCCACCCGTTGGCATGTGCCCCTGGGGCTGGACTGCGGCCTTAAGCCACAGCCCGGTCGAAGACCTGGGAACCCGTGATCTGGTAAACACCCCATAATCCAGGACAGAAAAAGGGGAGTATCCAGAGTACTGGCGGTTTTCCCAGGCAGTAAACCACAGGTCAGCTAGGACCAAGGTGGTTTCCCCTGTACTTGTTACAAGGTTATATGTTCCCTGTCATCTCCCTATGTGTTTTCCCACCCCTTCCCCAGGCACCCCAACAGGAGGTCTCACGACGTCAAGAGGTCAGCAACACCGCTACTGGCAGCCACAGAAAATCCAAGGCACGGGTAGGAGGCAAAAGCACCGCACCCACAGAGACTCACTACACACACAAACATGGCTCTAAAGTTCTTATCACAAAATGTGAAGGGTTTCAATTCTCCCCAAAAACGCAGAATCGCCTTTACAGAATTTAAGCGTAGGAAAATTGATGTTCTTTTTCTTCAAGAGACGCATTATTGTTCTAACAAAAACCCAGGGTTTCTAGACAAAAATTTTAGAAGGTTCTATCTCGCCTCAGCTAAAGAAAAGAAAAAAGGAGTTGCCATTTTACTCCATAACAAAGTCCCGTTTGAGCTGGAAAAAATAAAACGTGATCCAGGAGGCAGATATATAATACTGGTGGGCCAGATACAGCAATGTAGAATCACTCTGGCGTGGAGGTTAACTGGAGGTTAACATGTATATATGCCCCATGTGAAAACGACCCTTAGTTCTTTGAGGAATGTTTTCTTAAACTCAAACAATGGGCAGTGGGCAACATAATATTGGCGGGAGACTTCAATAAGGTCCTGGATCCGCGAATAGACAGATCCCCGAGACAGGAAAAAACAAGACAAATAGGGGCAACAGCTCTTATAGAGGGGTTACGAAGAGGATGCCTGGTAGACATCTGGCGGGAACAACACCCAGGCGAGCGTACCTATACATTTTACTCACACCCACATGACAGTTATAGTAGACTGGACCATTTCTTTGTATCGAGCAGAATGGTCCCACAAATCACCGACACTCTAATCCATGACATCTCATGGTCGGACCACGCATCAATCGAGCTACGATGCACTCAAATTAGGCCGATCAGCCCGGGGGCAAATTGGAAACTAAACGAGTCCCTGATCAAGATCCCTGAATTAGCCCAGACAGTTAAAGACGAGATTAGGCAATTCTTTGTCACGAATACAGGCACAGTGGATTCCCATATGACACTTCCCATAAGGCCACGATGCAAGGAACGCTGATTAGCCTAGCAGCAAGACGGAAAAAACAGAGGGAAATAAAATTGACACAGCTAAATAAGAGGTTACATGAGCTCTCTATACTACATAGCCGATCAGGTAGAGGGGACATTCTTAAGGAGTTGAAGGATGTAAGGATAGAACTTAACCTCCTTCTCACATCCCAGGCTGAGAGAGACATGAGTTGGACCAAGAGGAAATTCTTTGAGAAAGCCAACAAACCGGATACTATGCTAGCTAACAGGAGCAGGAATAGGCAACCAAGTTATAACATACAGGCCATTAAAACTAAATCGGGGGAGATGTCCTCCAACCCTAAACGCATAGTGGAAGAATTTAGACTTTTTTATGAACAGCTCTATAATGGGGAGAAGGTAACACACAACCCTAAAACGAACAAATTATTACAGACCTTCTTAAAGGAGGCAGCCCTTCCTAGGCTGAACAGACTGGAGCGCCAGGCAATTCAGACTGATTTCACTCTGGAGGAACTGACCGTGGTCATTAAGAACCTAAAACCCTCTAAGGCCCCAGGACCCGACGGGTTCTCTAATTTATACTACAAAAAATTTGTCGGGGTTCTGGCAGCGCCCATGCTCAAGTTATTTAACGGAGTCTTGGCGGGGGAACCCTTTTCGGAACAGATGCTCCAGGCGTCGATATCTATAATTCATAAGAAGGACAAGGATCCCACAAATTGTCAAAGCTATAGGCCGATCTCCTTAATCAATTCGGATGTTAAGATATACTCCAAATTACTGGCCAATAGATTGAGCGGGATCCTGCCAAGGCTTATCCACCCGGACCAGGTTGGCTTTATTAGAGATAGACAAGCGGCCGACAACACTAGAAGGATAATAGATATAATTAATTACATCAATGCCAACGGGGTCCGTGGTATAGTGCTAAGCTTAGACGCAGAGAAAGCCTTTGACAGGATTGACTGGCCATACATGGAGTCCACGCTTGGAGCATTTGGGTTCGGAGTTAAAATCTTAGGGGCAATAAAAGCATTATATACAACCCCGACTGCCAGGGTGGTACATCAGGGATTCCCATCAGAGATGTTTAAAATCAAGAGCGGGACCAGACAGGGATGCCCACTCTCGCCCCTGTTGTTCGCCTTATGCGTGGAACCGCTAGCGGCTCACATATGTCGCAGTCCCGATATTTCGGGAATACAAATCCACTCCCAAGAGCATAAAATAGCTCTATATGCAGATGACATCATTTTGTCTCTGACGAAACCGCTTACCTCGCTGCCCAATCTGTTTGCTCTACTGGAAAAATTCAGTAGAATCTCTGGTTTTAAAATAAATCAAGCTAAATCGGAGGCACTAAATCTAAACATCCCAAAGGAAACAGAGAAATTATTGGAAATTAACTTTCAGTTTAAATGGCAGTCCAAGGCCATAAAATATCTAGGGATCTATCTCACCAATCGTAGCTCCAATCAATATCAAGAGAACTATCCGAGATTATTAAGAGCCCTCACGAAGGAACTAAAGGACTGGTCCGAATACGGTATATCCTGGATCGGCAGAATCTATTGTGTGAAAATGAACCTCCTCCCTAGGATACTGTACCTGTTCCAAACTCTTCCGATACCCGTAGTGAGATCGGACATTAAAGACCTGCAGAATGCAGTTACAAGATTCATTTGGAAAAACAAAACACCACGGGTAAAAATGTCAATTATGCAAAGACCTAGGGAAACTGGAGGATTAGCGGTACCGAGTTTGATGGCATAATATAAAGCGGCACAACTATGCCAAATTACACAATGGCATGGTGATCCGGAGCAGAGGCGCTGGGTGGCACTGGAGAGGGAGGTATGTGCCCCGCTAGAGCTTAGGGACCTAATTTAGTACCCTAAATCTAGGTTAAAAGATCTCAGAGATCCGCTGACCTCTGTGCTTAACTCGCTCTCGGTCTGGGATACGGCTAAAAATAATCACTCATTAACCTCAAAACACACTCTGATGACTCCCTATACGGAAATCAAGACTTTGCTCCAGGGCTGATTGATCAGAACTTCATACGTTGGCAGAAATTGGAGTTGCGAAAATTAAAAGACCTGGAGGGGCGCGACACGATTAAAACCATTTGATCTAATTCAGTCAGAAACGGACCTACCCAACACTGAATTTCTTAGATACCTCCAGGTCCGGGCATTCTATACCAAACACCCGAATAGGCCGCCTAAAACCAATTTTGAGAAGCTCTGTGATCGGGGAACCGATACGCGGGGACTCATTTCTGCTCTTTACAGAGAGGTGGTCAGGGTAGACATTGACAGCTCACATAAAACCAGGTTAATGGCACAATGGGAGACGGACTTGACAGGACCATTAGAAGACGATGACTGGACAGCAATCTTTAAGGCCGCGGCCAGTAGCTCGATATGTACGACATTGAAGGAGAACACATATAAGGTACTAATGAGGTGGTATCTCACCCCAGTTAGATTGGCAAAATTTGTCGCAGGTGCTTCCCCGCTCTGTCCCAGACAGTGCGGGGAACGGGGAGATCTGGTGCATATGCTGTGGTCTTGTCCACGACTCAATCCTGTCTGGACACAAATTAGAGATTGGTTACAGAGGATATTTTTAGGCCTCAAAATTCAGCTCGACCCATGGGTGTTCCTGATGGGTAAGCCCACAGATGAGGTCTCTAGATCGGGCAACAAATTAATAGCACATTTTGCCACAGTGATGAGGTGCGAGACCGCAGCACTGTGGAACCAGAATGCAATTCCATCAATAGATAAAATCCGGAACAGAATTTGGTTCGCTTGCCAGATGGAGAAGTTGACAAGTCTGGTCAACGACACTGGCACAAATTTCCAAAATGTCTGGTCGCTATGGTTGGCACAGACAGATATCCCAGGGATGAGCAATGCCGCCGTCTGGCTTTGATAGTGATAGATGGGTTCTCCTTCAAGGACGGAACAAAAATGCAGGAGATATGACACCAAAACTAAGCTTAAAAAATAGGCTAAGGCAATTTACATGACCCCCCTCCTAAAACCAAGTCATGAGCAACACGAAAACAGATCGATCTGAGTATACAGTGCCACGGTGAGACCAGTGAAGGAAGAGAACAAAGCTACCTCCTCAGCGCCACCTTCCCCTCCCCCCCCACCCCTATCACCCCTCCCCTCCCCACCTCCCCAACAATGTCGTGTCTACCCCTCCCACGTTTGTCTAGCTGTTGTTTGTCACGCAAATTATTGAATGGTACCAATATGATACTTGTATGTAATATCCTTGAAAAACCAATAAAAGAAAGTTATAAAAAAAAAAACACATTTCCTCTTTACTGGTTTCTTGGGAAGAGTGGTTTCCCCATGTCTGAAATTATGGCTCCCACTCAAACAGTCTTGAGCAGTAAATGTGAACACAGTACCACTGATTCTTCAGAACTTCTCAAAGCAAGGAAGAAGAAGAAAAAGAAGGGAGGCATTACTGTGGAAGTTGCAGAAGGAATTAAGAATGAAAATTTAACCTCAGAGTCTGCATTTGATGAAAGAGATATGCTGCAGCTTAAGGCAACTCACAGACGTATCCCAAGAATAGTGGAAGAGAAGAAAGATGCCCCTACTCAGACGCTTCAAGCTGCACAGAAAGCGATTGATTGTCTTTATGGACGTTTAGATAAGGAGCAAGAAGCCAACGCTGCACTACAAAACTGTCTATCCTCAGCAATTGCTAAGTGTGTTCTCCAGGAGAAAGAAAAAGAGCAGTTGGAGAGTGACCTGGATGGCATTTCAGCTGAGCTGGAGAAGGCATATACTGATGCTGCTGAGAATCGGCGCATCGCTTCTAAAAGTAGCGAATTCCTGGAAATCTCTATGAAGGAAATTGACAGGCTTAATACAGAGCTTAAAGTCTCCCAGGAGAAGGTTTGCTACTTCAAAAAAGAGATGGAAGTCGTTCGGGAGGAGAGATGCTACTTGAAAACAGAGATACGTTCTATGAGAGACGCCTCCGAAGAGTTAAATAGTAGGTTTGAAATTATAAACCAAATGAGTAAGAACTTCTCTGTCCAAGCCAGTGAAGGAGATAAAAGACTCCATGAATCAGAAGAGGAGAAGAGACTATTGATAGAAGAAAAGTCAAGGATGCTATTAGCGCTGGAAAAAGCAGAGGGTGACTGGGAAAAAGAAAAATATCAGTTGGAGAATGACAGGTTGATCTTGTCAAGTAAGCTGGAGAAGGCCTACACTGATTCTGCCCAGTACCAGACTTTCATGGCTCAAGTTGACGCAGCACTGGAAGCATCTCAGAAAGAGGTTCACAGGCTTACTACAGAGCTGGAAGCCTCTAAGGAGAAGAGTTGCCACTTCAAAACAGAACTATGTTCATTGAGAGAAATCTTCGAAGGGTTAAATATCAGTTTTGAAACTGTAACCCAAGAGTGCAAGAATCTCTATGTCCAAGTCAGTGAAGGAGATAAGAAACTCCATAAATTAGGAGAGGAGAAGAAACAGTTGGCCCAGGAAAAGTTAGATGTGTAGACAGCACTGCAGAATGCAGAGAGAGTGCTGCAAAAAGAACGTGTCTCCCTGGAGCGGCGCACACAAGCAGAAAATATGCTGCAGAGTCAGCTGCGAGAACTGCGTACACATCTGCAGGACACCAAGGAGAGATGGGTGAATGCTGAAGAAAAGCAGCGAGTTCTGCAGGAAGAAAGTTTCCAGACTGCCTACAAAATAAGGATGCTGCAAGATTATTTGAGTACCCAGTGTGTCCCCAGAGAACAGCATAAGGAGCTGAAGGCCACACTGAGCATACCCAGAGCCTCGCTGGTGGAAGAGCTGAAAACTCGAATAGCTGGTTTTTCATTGGGCGATGCCCGAAACGGCAGTCGCAAGAGGAGACCATGGAGAGCGGACTCTGTGTCCCCAATGACTCATGTCAAAAGGCTGCAGCCGTCCTTGATGCCCACATTCCTGATGTCTCTGCCCCTGCTTTTGGGCTGAACGCACCCATTCGGAGGTTCCTTGCAGCAACCAATGTACCTGTGGAGTACCCTCTGCCCGCTGACAAACCAGCAGAGGTGGGTCACCTTGAGTCCACTTTTCATCAAGGCCTCCGGGAAGAGGCTGGAGGATCGTCCGGAGAACGCTCTCGAGAGGGGGGAGTAATGTCAGGGTCGCCTAGACCTCCTGCCTAGCCATAGCTTCCTTGTCCACTGGGTGTGCTGCTGCCTTCTGTTGGCTCTGGGTTCCTCTGTCTGTCTGTCTTCTTGTTGCTCCTGTCTCTGTCCTTTATAGCTTGCTGTTGCTTTTGCCTTTGCTTCAAGTCAGACTCCTATGCACATGCCTGTCTTTGATCCTGATCTGTTTATGTACCTGTACCTGTATTATAGTCTGTTCACAGTAAAGGCCCTTGCTAGTAATCTGGCTTGTCCCTGTTTGTTCTTTGCTCCCCGGTCTCAGTCTCTGCTCCCCGGTCTCAGACCCTGCTCCCCGTTCTCAGACCCTGCTCCCGGACCTGTCCTGCCCCGCCTGTCCTGTTCCAGTCTCCTCGTTGCCGACCTCTGCTTGTTACCTGACTTCGCTACCTGCTGCCTGCCTCGGACCTCTGCTTGTTACCTGACTTCGCTACCTGCCGCCTGCCTCTGACCCCTGCTTGTGACCCCTACTTCGCTTCCTGCTGTTCCGGCCACCGAGATCCTACCCGCCACATGAGTCTCCCGTGACAGTGGCACACCCCACAAAGTAATCATTGAATGCATTTGCAATGTCAGTGGGGTTTGTCAGAGTAATATCCCCCTTAGTGATATTACTTGGTTGTTGATGGTTAGGAGGCTGGAATATATTGGTGATAACCTTCCAGAAGTTAGCTGGGTTTGATGTATTCTGGTGGAGATTGTCAGAGTAATATTGGGCTTTTGCATGCCTTGTTTGCCTTGTGCACATGTTCCGCATGCATCTGTAGTGAGTGAGATCCTTGGTGGTGGCAGTTACTTTGTAGCTTTTCCACAAGGCCTCCCTGAACTGGTAGAGTGCTATAAGGTCAGGTGTAACCCATGGAAGGTGGGCCCCCCGTACCCTTATTTTGCGTAGTGGAGCATGGGTATCGCAGAGTTTTAAGAACTCAGATTGGCAATAGTCGAGCGCAGAATCAGGGTCTGGAATTAAATCGATTCTGTGCCATGGGCAGTTGGTAAGGTCATCCAGAAACTGTTGTGGGTTAAAGTTTTTAAATGTTCTAGTGAGGAGAACTTTAGGGCTTGAATGGGGCGGTTTAATTTTCCTTACACAGTACACTATTGCATGGTCACTGAAAATGTCAGGAAGGATGCCAGAGGATTGGATTCTGCTGGGGTTTGAGGAGAGAATCCAGTCTAGCAAGGAATGGTTATGCGATTTCAGGTTTATCCATGTGGGTTGGGAAATGAGTTGTGATAGGTTAAGTGACTTGAGTTGTATCTGGATTTTGTGGTTTTTAGGGTCAAGCCAATTGAAGTTGAAATCTCCAAGAACTAGCAGCTCACTCATCTCATTCAGAGAGGAAATGGAGCTAAGAAATTGGGTGATATCAGTCAGGCATTGTAGAGGGGCTTTAGGGGGGCGGTAGATGCCAGAAAGCAAGATGGGCTTAGAAAAGGG
Organism: Ascaphus truei; assembly: GCF_040206685.1. NCBI lineage: Eukaryota > Metazoa > Chordata > Amphibia > Anura > Ascaphidae > Ascaphus > Ascaphus truei. Next base: position 121,560,285 of record NC_134483.1, read on the forward strand.
GAGGCAGATTTTGCCAACTAGAATTTCAAAAGAGGGTGGGCTTGGGGGGCAATTTAACAGTGTAAATTGTACAGTAAGGTGTCTGCAATATAAAATAACACCATCCTCCTCTCTTTGACCTATCTCTCCTAGAAATGGAGTATCCATGAATGGCGATATTTGCATCAGGGGTTTTAGGGGATAGCCATGTTTCTGTAAGAACGATGGCTTTGGGTTTATGCATAAGGCACAATGCCCTTAGTTCGTCCAGTTTGGGCAGCAGGCTCCAGATGTTTGTATGAGCGACAGATAGCCCTTTTTGGAATTTAAAGGTGGAATTATCAGGGGCATGGGTCAGAGCTGAAATGGGAGGACCTGGATTAGGTTCAATATCACCTGCTAAAGAGAGTAATAGTATGAGTAGAAATTTGGGTAGTTGTTTGCAAGTTGTAAATTTGGGGTATTTGCCATTAGAGTGAGCAGTGGTTGGTGTGCTGCTTTTTAGAGTTCTCCACCAACATTCAGTAGATAGTGCAAGGCTTTTGAGTAGTCCAGGGTGTATGGAGATGTTGGGTGTGGGCCAGGATGGAGGAGTTTGTAGTGGGTAGAGGGAGTAACATCTCCATGAGGCCAGGAGAAAGAAAAAAGTTAAAATACATAGCAGGTTCATGATGCCAGAGGTAGGCAGTGCTGCAAGGAGCTGTTGTGAGCAGAGTGAGTGTGTGCAGACTAAGCAGCAGGTATGTGCCTGTTCCTTGTCAGATGTTTAGCTGTATTGCAATGCTAGAGTCAGTTCAGGGTTTCAGTGTATTGTGCAGTCAGTTTTGGGAGAGACTGCAGTGAGTAAGTTGTAAAGGGGTGGGGGGTTGAAATAGGCAGGTTAGCAAGCATGGGATCATAGTGTGATCTGAATAGCTTACCGTTTGCTGTCTTGAGTAAAAGAGTTTGCAGTAGATCCAGTCCCCAGTCACCTCTAGTCAAACTATAGTCTAACTGTATTTATCACTTAAAAAGCTCACTTTAAATGCCTAACTGTCTAATGCCAATTGCAGTTCCTGCAAACTGCAGTTGATGTGTTGGTATTATACAGCTAAAACAGTCACATGACCCTCCCCCTCCCCAATCAATCAGCTTGTTCCAGTTGGTCAATTAACAGCACAGAGTTAAGAGGGGAAAAAAAAAAACACCTTTTGATATTCAAACATACCATAATATTCACTGCTTAAGGCCACTGAGTAAATCTTTTAAACATGACTTGCACATCAAGGGACATACCAAAATATTCACTGCTTAAGGCCACTGAGTAAATCTTTTAAACAGGACTTGCAAATCAAGGGACATACCAAAATATTCACTGCTTAAGGCCACTGAGTAAATCTTTTAAACAGGACTTGCACATCAAGGGACATACCAAAATATTCACTGCTTAAGGCCACTGAGTAAATCTATTAAACAGGACTTGCACATCAAGGGACATACCAAAATATTCACTGCTTAAGGCCACTGAGTAAATCTTTTAAACAGGACTTGCACATCAAGGGACATACCTTTGAAGAGAATGCAATTAGATCCATGTCATATCAGCTGAGGTTATTGATCTTGCATTGATCTTACATGAAGATAGTAAGTGTATTAACTATAACTATAGTCTAACTGTATTTATCACTTAAAAAGCTCACTTTAAATGCCTCACTGTCTAATGCCAATTGCAGTTCCTGCAAATTGCAGGAGAGATATTGATATGATATGATAACATGTCACTTAACACAGTCTACAGTATGTATCTGTATTTTGCTCAAAATCATTTTTGTTATAATGTGTTAACACATCTGCATGTTGTATGATCAAATAATATATGTTTAATCACCTCACATATGATAAAATATAATATTTGTAGAACATGTAGCTTCATTCACACAACATATGTGTTGAAAGAATAAATTTAGAATACTTTCGATTAATATCTGACATAAATGTATTTTAGGGGACTCTGGATACGGGGTACAACCGTGGCTCCTAACCCCACTGGCTAACCCTGCAACCCTTGCAGAGGAGAGATATAATTTGGCACATATATCCACTCGATCAGTTATTGAGCGGACATTTGGCCTGTTGAAAAGTTGGTTCAGATGTCTTAATAAATCTGGTGGTGCCATACAGTACAAGCCTAAGGCTTTGCCCCGCTGCCTACTACAGCGTCTGCTGTGGCGGACGCTGCGCGCACGAGAGCCCTCCCCGCAATGGCGCCGGGCCCGCTGCGAGGGGGGGCCTAGGCACTCGCGCGAGAGCTACTCCTGCTTTCAATAGAATTGAGAGCAGGACTCGGGTCGAGCGATACGGCACGCCCCCCGGCGGTTCAGCCAATGAGGGAGAACCTGCCGGGTGACGTCATGGCCACGCCCCCGTCACTCCTCCGCCACGCCCCCCCCCCCCCCGGTCTCTCTTCGTGCAGCTCCCTGCAGACCAGGTAATCGGCTGCACGCGCCGCCAATCTCGCGGGCGCGCGTTGCAGCTGAGTTACCGGGGCCGTAGCCTAAGAATGTTTCTGCTATAGTGATATGTTGTTGTATTTTGCACAATATTGCACTACGGCACAATCTTCCAGGCCACATATGGGAGGGTTTAGAGAAGGACCCTCCAGGCTATGATGCAGGAGCAGACAGACAGTGGGGTGGAGACATGTCGTAGTGTGATAGCCACCTATTTCTCAGGTAGGCAACAATGTATGTGTGAAGTTTCTAATATACTGTCATTCGTGATTATTTTAAAATTTGAAATAATATTTTCATCATCATAGGATAGCGATGACTGAACACATCTTCTGTGTACGTGCCCATGTGCTCTTTTATGTTAATCTCTAACAATTTATTTGTAACCATTTAAAAACAGATTAATAAAGTGTGCATGAGGGGTGAATGCTTAACATTTGCCATTACTTTATAAATGTTTTTTTTTGCTACGTGCAATGTATGTGATATTTGTGTCAATACCATAATAGTTCTGTGTTCTGTGAACTCAGCTTACAACTGTGTTGTAAATAGAACTATATTCTGATCTATGTATAAAAGAATATGATAATGTTAATGTGACAGTATTGTGTTAAAAATGAACATAATTTTGGTATGCACATATAATACATATTTTTGGGAAACAACATTCAATTTTTCATAATTAGGTGACTTTTATGAAAGAAATCAAATAATTTGACATCATCAGCAATGATAAGCAACTCACTGTTTTGTATATTCTGATGAAAACGCCCATACAAAGTTACAGGTATTCTTTGGCCAATAAAATTAACAAAACATTCAAACTTGTACTACAATGGCTTATCCAAAGTCCATAATAGTAGTGTGTCCGTGTTGGTTGGTGTGGGCATGTAGTGACTTGCATTTTAAGCTACGACAAGTGCGGATGTGCATTTGTCCTCAAGTTTACATGCAATCATGCACATGCGCAAATTAACTTTTTTCAGTGCGCATGTGCTCCAGCACACACAACCATTGATTCCCCACATCTGTTGCATGTATCCAAATTCATCTTAATTTTATGTAAGTTTAAATGGTTCTTCTAAATAAAGCTCTGACATTTGCATGTTTTACAGCAGGGATGGGGAACCTTTTTTCTGCCAAGGGCCATTTTGATATTTATAAAATCATTCGAGGGCCATACAAAATTATCAACTTAAAAATTAGCCTGCTATATTTGGTCAAACATTTAATTAACTCACCACTAATGTTATGACTGAAACTGCTTCTCTTTGGGTGATTGACTGACTCTTGGGTGGTGGGTGACTATGACTGACTGCGGGTTGGTGTCTGCCCACGTACACACACACACACCAGGCAGGGGGGAGGGAAATCAGACTCAGACCACTCACTCTCAGACTCACTCACTCTCAGACCCACCCACTCTCAGACCCACTCTCAGACCCACTCTCAGACCCACTCTCAGACCCACTCTCAGACTCTCAGACCCACTCTCAGGCTCTCAGACCCACTCTCAAACTCACCCTCAGACTCACTCTCAGACCCACTCTCAGACTCAGACCCACTCTCAGACACAGACCCACTCTCAGACTCAGACCCACTCTCACTCTCAGACTCACACTCTCTCTCTCTGACACACACACACAAACACACACACACACACACACACACACACACACACACACACACACACACACACACACACACACACACACACACACACACACACACACACACACACACACACACACACACACACACACACACATACACACACACATATATATATACATACACACACATATATACACACACATACATACACACACATACACACACATACACACACATACACACATACACACATACACACATACACACACACACACATACATACACACACACACACACACACACACATATACACACACACATATATACATACATTTAGCTAAGCCTGAGATTCTCTCCCATAAACAGGGAGGTGTGGCCAGACAGACTATTGATACAGTACAGCTCTTCCTACCTAAAGCATGCTGTCCCAGAAGCTTGTTTGCCATCACTCCCTTCCTCTCCTCCCCCTTCCTCTCCTCTCCTCCCCTTCTTCTCCTCCCCCTTCCTCTCCTCCCCCTTCCTCTCCTCCCCCTTCCTCTCCCCTCCAGCAGAGCCTGCAGTGGTTTGGGCTTCTCGGGTTGAGCTGACAGCCAAGTTCAGAGCCGCAATTCTCAATGTAAACACCGCACTGGCTGTCCTCTGGTAGTGCGCAGGTCAGCACAGCGTGGGGGATGCTGGGTTGGGGCTTCCCCACCCTCAGTCCCAAGTTGGGAAGTTGGGAAGAGGGGGGGAGCGGGCTCACAGGCATCAGACTGGACACCCTGCTTGCCCTGCGGGATCTCTGCTCTGCGCATGCTAAATCGCTGCCATTTTTTTTAAATATAAAGGGCAGGGCCGCACGGGGGCCGGACCAAATCATTTCACGGGCCTTATGCGGCCCGCATGCCGGACGTTCCCCACCCCTGTTTTACAGCAACATTATATGAACTGCAACATCATGTTAAAGATCATATTTGATGTAACACAGAGATGCTATTGATGAAATAGTGAGTATCAAATGTTCATATGTAATTTATTTATTTATAAAATATTTTACCAGGAAGTAATACATTGAGAGTTACTTCTCGTTTTCAAGTATGTCCTGGGCACAGAGTAAAACAAATAATACATGGTTACAAGTACAGTTACATAAATGAACAAGGTATTATTATATACAAGACATTGCGTGCACAGTTAAAGAAAATATATATTATGAGCGTATGAAACAGTTACAGACCAGATTAAAGTGTGAGACAGCCTTAGATTTGAAAGAACTTAAGCTGGTGGTGGATATGAGAGTCTCTGGTAGGTTGTTCCAGTTTTGGGGTGCACGGAAGGAGAAGGAGGAACGTCCGGATATACACATACATACATATACATATATACATTCAATATGTTCTTGAATATTGTATAATGTAATTTTGTAATACGTTGTAATAAATTGAAGGATAGGGATCCCTCGCTCAAAACCTACATATAGTATATTTAATAACGGTCGCGTGCTGCCAGGGATAAATACTGAGACAAAAGGGATGTGTGTGAAAAGAGTACACACAAAGATCCCCACTAAGGCGCACCGCAGACCTGAGGTGAATTAGATCATGGTCCTCTAGTGCGCAAACACATACAACATATATAATTTATTTAATAACTAAATAAAATATTATTTAAAAACCAATGAAGTCCCTAGTGTGATTATTGTGTCAATACCTTCTATAAGGTTGTTTAACAAATCAGGGGGTAAATACGGGGGTTTATATGGGCTAAATATTCTAGCGTACCTTGGTTCCGGTCTCCCGATACACCTAATCCTATGAGCAGAGGTATCCACGTGACACACTGGAAGTCGCGCGTTCAAACATGTAGGATACCGCCCGAGCATCAGAGGATCTAACAAGTTAAACCGGCCACTCACGAGTCTCTGGCTTAAACGATGATCAGGGACATAAGGCACGGCAGTGAAATTGATGTTATAACACTCATAGCTTTGTGTGTTTATTACAAACATCTGCTGGTGTCTGAGGGGGCTCCTACCCTCAGCAAATATAGTCCCTGATTACACTGTTTACCAGGGACCTACACAGCAATTAAAAGCTTATGATACAAGACGCTATAATTGAATATACTGTATATTAATACAATTCCAACAGTACCTGAGCTATATGTCTGCCATGTGAAGCACCGATGCATACATGTCTACACACTGATAAGAGCATAATAAAGTCACTGTTTACTAACTGGGACACAAAGGATCTCCTTTAGTATATGTATCCACCCACATATATGTGATATTGTACTAACAGTCAATGTGCAGAGACTCTATTTAAGAGAAATCTGCAACTGTGAAAGTAAACACAGAGTTTTTAGTCCCAGCACCATCATTGATGTTACACCACAGGGAAAGATTTGGAATAAAACAATCTCTTGAGCTGTGGTGTCACAATGGAAATAGACCATGAAATAGTTTACATCTGCTGGTATCTTAGTGGACGTCTATTTACAGCTGATATAGCCCCTCACTATATTGCATAATAAGGACCCTCACAGTTAGAAATAGCTTTTGACATAGGGCTCTATCATTCACCTGGATGTATTTGTATGAACCTAATACTAATAGGAAAACAATATAGTTGCGAACTACTATTGGTGACACACAGGGTCACCCTATATACACCTATTTACCCACTTATTGGTGGTATTTGACTACAAGTCACTGCACAGAGGACATACATTTTTATGTAAGTCTCCATCCATGTGGAACCACGATCTATGCATACGTATAGTTATATTGGTCATTATTAATACATATCCAATATGCAGGTGTGTGACTAATTACCATCATATGTACCCATTAGATGTTCATGAGCAGACATATACAGAGCATAGGACATCACTGCAGTCTATGAGTTATGGTACCATAAATGCATCAATCATCATTCTTTCTCCCCCTTGTTTGAGACCTTACATAACCACTCCCAATATATGGTGAATGGTAACGGAATAGGTATCTCCATACGAAACAGCCACTTTGAATCTATCTCCTCTTATACATTTAGGGTTAATATATAGGTATATTAATACCTCACTCAGGGTATTCTAGAAGAGGAGTCGATTCTTCCAAGGGTGTTATGTTGGAATTTATTATGTATCACCCCCGTATTTACCCCCTGATTTGTTAAACAACCTTATAGAAGGTATTGACACAATAATCACACTAGGGACTTCATTGGTTTTTAAATAATATTTTATTCAGTCATTAAATATATTATATATGTTGTATGTGTTTGCGCACTAGAGGACCATGATCTAATTCACCTCAGGTCTGCGGTGCGCCTTAGTGGGGATCTTTGTTTGTACTCTTTTCACACACATCCCTTTTGACGTTGTAATAAATGTTACAACATTTGCCTCTACATTATTAGGACATGTATTGTCGAAATAATCAATCTTAACTTTCTATACAGACGAGCCAACAAGTATTCTAAAACTTGCCTTAAACTAGCCAGGTACATGCTGGGTACATGTTGGGTACATGCTGGGTACATTTCAGTGACATTTCTGCAGAGCTAATGGCCCATTGGATTAACACAGCAGGGGTTCCTGCCAGTCCCATTCAGTTTGAATGGGACTGCCAGGGACCCCCGCTGTTAATCTGATGGGCCATTAGTCTGTCTGCAGAAATGTGTGAAATGTTGCAGCATGTACCCAGCATATACCCAGCATGTACCTGGGTCTTTTTGGAGATTGCCCCAGGTTTGTTTTAGAATAATCGTTGGCACTACAGTATGTCATTTTATCTTCATCTGTGACAAATTTAGAAACAAAAGTGCATAACTAGCAGCAGGAATATACATACTAATTGCATGTCAAATATTTAACAAATAAATGTGTGTGTAATATAAAGAAAGAGTCTACTACATATTGTGTTTGAGTTGTATGAAATAAGCATACACAATCATTAGGAAGGCGTATTTATGTCCTAAATTATATGTATATAATGCATGACATCAAATATCTAAACATTACCCTTAACATTTTACTTGATGTATTGGTGTATTAAACATAAACCGAAATTGTTGTTGAAGATGTTCTTTTAGCCTTGTCAAATCAAATATTAGTACTGTCGATGTTCGATAATCATTTCTGTAAAACAAATAAGGATAATTAATTATATTTTTATGAAAAATATTATTGTGTAGAACCATGTGTAACACAGAATATAATGTATGCAACATTGTATACGTTAACGCAGCGTTGCGCAATATTTTCGGCTTACGCCCTCCCTTCCCTTCCCTCCCTTAACTTCTCTTCATCTCCCAGCATGAAATGACGCAGCGGGGTCACGTGATGTCACGTTGCCATGCCTATGTGACGTCACATGACCCCGCTGTGTCATTTGACGCCGCGTTGCCTTGGTGCGGCGTCGCCGAAGAGAAGGTGAGGCTTCACGCGATCCCCCGGCATTAATTTAAATGCCTGAGGGAAGAGTGTGGGGCCTCTGCAACCGGAAGCACCACACATAGCAAATATTGTGCAGGCCAGTTTGCGCAATGCTGCGTTAACGTATAAGGTACACTTCTGTTAATATTTATGCGTAATATAATAAAACTTGTATCATTGCACTTATAAAGTGCTGATCATAGTTCACTGACTATAAGCGTCTCTCATGTCGCTCAGCATAATGGCCTTGCACAATGTAAGTTGCGCGCGCATGTGAGATTGGCGTATTCATGCATATTCTCATTGTGTCGAGTCTGCATCGATACATTAGCACGTATCCACATCACATTATGATGATACATCGATATTATGAATATGAAAAATTCGATTGTAGTAGAACACATCGATCTGCTATTTAAGTCATGATTTGTCACTGTGCATATGATATGTATGCACATATGGAATTAGTTAATGTAAACATTTTATCAAATAATCCATTGCTTTAAATTTGTATGATATGTTTTCAAAGTTAACATCGTACATATTAGCGTGTCTGTGTCTGTTAGTGCAAGCATTATTTATATTATGCAGATTGCATGCTCATTTTAAATAAAGTAATTAACAATAATGCTAACTTTATAGTATATGACATATACCTGATTGAAATAAGTCAACAATGTCCTTGCTGGGATCCATTGTTCCACACAGGCATATCGTGTACGTACACAGTTGAGGTCATCATTGCATTGTGATGCATATCCTTTTCGTTTCCACTGTTGCTTGTTTGCCCATCATTGTTTTCTGCACAGTACACGGGCTGATCCATGTATGGAGTTTGACTAATATATTCCCCTTCATACTGGTATTGTTGCTGGAAGTTTTGAATGTTTCCATAGTAGTTAGCTCTGTCTTCCAAATAATACTGTGTGTGGCACTGTGCTGCAGCCTCAGATGAGACACCACTCTGTGAACGACGAATTTTGTTGTGATAACTGTTGAATAATGTATTTGTCTTCGGATGAGTGCCATGATCTCTCCGTCTTCCAATTCTAGAGAGTGTAGGAGAATTGCACTCTCACCACCACCAGTCACCTCACCACCACCTCACCCTACCACCACCAGTCACCCTACCACCACCAGTCATCCTACTACCCCCACCAGTCATCCTACCACCACCAGTCATCCCAACACCACTGCTCACCCCAGCACCAACACTCACCAAACAAGTCACATCACCATCACTCACACACCTACTCCCACTCCTCCCTTCCATACCTTCCATACCTAGAACACTCACAAATAACAAATAAATAAATTAAATGACACACAAACACTTTCAACCTAACAAGACAAAAAATTGTTGAAATAAATTTAGAATAAACAAGACAACACTATCACAACACTATCACAATTCAATCCAATTCAATCCAACTATAACAACCTCAAATCCTCACAAATACTAGCTCTGTCTGCCTCTCAACCACTCCAAACAACACAGAGAAAGATTAACCAAAATACACCCTTTAAATAGGCTGCTTAACTAATTGAAGTTCTCGCGAGATTCTTGTACAATGCAAAAAAAAAATAACATGATTCATTTACATGCCACGCTATTTCCTAATTTTCACGCAGGCGAAAATAACGCCGCTAACTACTCTCCACGTTTACAAATGTTGCTCTCACTGGTATTCAGGTCTTTCTGCATACCGTGAGAGCAAAACGGCAAAGAATGGTGAATCAAAACCCGCTGCAATTTTTTGTCCTGGAACTTTCTGCATAGGCCCCTAAGTCTATGCAATAGTGTGTGGGGAATATGGCAAGTGAAAAGTGACATGCAGCTTTTTATTCTATTTCCCATACCAGAAAGGATTAGGTTTTTAAAGTGTATATTTTATCAACAAAGTGTGTTAGGTACATATAAAGGCTTTGTGCACAGTAAAATGAGGCACAGGGATGAAAAGTATCCCTGTAGCTGAGGGAATCCCTAGGTTAAGGTGGCTATCCCAGTTAGTGCCAAGGTGTCCCAGAATCTGTATTGGGTTTGTGGGTGCCCCAACCGAATATGAGGTACCCAAAATGTATGCTGTAATAAAGTATGGCTTATGGTGTTTTTTACATTTACTAAAAGGCTATATGCAGTCAGCTGGGGCATATGTTTAGGGTGCCAGCTAGTCTGCATAGAATCCATACATAAAAGAGGAGACGGGATGTTGAGAGGTGTCGGGGTGCTAAGTGGATGGGGCAGGGGGGAGTACTGGGTACAGAGAACAAAGATTCTTGGGAGGGCCCTCTGGTCTGCTAGACACAGTGGTGCCTGCTCAGTGGGAGGCAAAGGGCTGGCTAGACTAAATATGGCGATCATATGTGCTTTTCCTATTGGCCAGAACATATGTCCTGCCCACAGGGTATCCTGAGCTGGCTCAACACTCTCCCTTGCTCTGACATCATCAGCCATAAGAGCCCTGCTCTGATTGGCTGCTGAGAAAGTTCTCACACTTCTGATAGGGCTCTAGTATTCTGTGCATGAAACTCAGAAGTATTATAAACCCCTGCGCCAATTAGATTCAGTTCTCTAAGATTCTAAGCACCAAGTCCAGTGAATTAAAATCCAGACCTCTGGGGAGTGGGGAGGGGTAGCATCTGGAACTACAGGCTGATTTCAGTTCCTGGACATTGCAGGCTACTGTAAGTCTCTGTCGGGGGAAAATCCTTGTGGGATTCCCTGCACCTAGGAGAGTCTATTTGTTTTACCCCAGTTCCCAGGTAAGTGTGTCTTTTCTTATGTAGTTTGTGTAACAGTCTATGTTTGCCTTTTCCTGTGAATAAATGTACAATTTATTTCATTTACCTGTTTTGCTCAATGGATGACCTTGGTAAAAAAAAAAAGGTGTAAATGCCTGGTCCCGTGACAAGGGCTTTCTCACATTTTTCACAAGTCCATGTGACAATAATTACATATATTTATTGTAGGTACCTGCACATTTTGTTATGCCTTGACGTTGGCTGCAGGCTTATATCGCGTGGGCCAAAGGTTTTAACTAAATAACCCTTATTCATGAGATAACTATTTTATTTTAGCCTAATTGGTAGGAGCACAGGAATCATTCTTTTTGTTTTTATCAGAGGATCTTAGCATTACAATACTGGAGATGTACAAGAAAGGACACCAAATAATGTATATAAAACGTTGGTTAGCTAAATCGGGCATCCAGGTAACACATAGCTGTCTGCTATCATGCCCATGGAAACACTAAAACTGGAAAGAGGATTCACCCACTCACAACAGAGTAAGTACTGTACTGTATACACTTATGCTTCTATTATTCTGTGGTGTTAGAAATCTATTTGGACTCCTGGATTTCAAATGTGAAGATGTTTCCATCTTGTTTTTGAAATTTGTTGTTGAGTCTAGTAAAAAATGAAATCCTACAAAGATATCCCATAGTTTAAATGAATCTGCCATGTCCATTTTTTAATGGCTACAGTACAGTATGTACACTTATAATCGTTCTCATTTTTTTACTACTTTAGGGCGGCGAAGCGGAAGTTTGATGAGATCAGTGATGCAAATGATGAACAGTCCGCATCAGCGGTTACGGCAGTTCTGGAGAAAAGTGATAACCTGAAAATGACTGAGAACAGCATCAGGGTAATGAGACGCGAATTGGGCTGGACCTACAGTATGATGTGTCAGGTAAAGTGTTTAACTGTAATATAATGCAATAGTGTTGTTCTTAGAAGTGTAATGTCACTTGTTACAGCACCGTACTGTACAGTACTGTACCGACAGTAGTGTAGCTCCTAGAGGAACAAAACAGGTGGCTTGTTTATTCTAGTATTGTTTAATTAGTATAATATACAGTATTGTACAGTACAGCTACTGATGTATGCAAAAGTGCAGTTTTACTACAGCTGTAAAAAAAATTCTTGTCATTACAGAATGTTTCCAATGATAATGGAGCCCAACAAGATTAAAAGTGTCGACAAAGTACTGTAAGTGTATGGATCGATAGTGGCAAAATGTTTCATGATGTTATATTTTCTGATGAGACAACAGTTGCCCTCGAAAGATTTTACACTTTTGCCTTTGGCAAAAAAAGCTGTCGAGCCCTGAAACCTCGGCCCAAGCACCCTCTCAAGGTCCATGTGCGGGGTGCAATCTCGAGACTTGGACAAGGATCCATAATAATATTTGAAGGTACAGTAAGTCACAAAATCACATGCTGTAGTGTAATGCACTGCACTAGTGTATGCCATAATGTACATTTTATTCATAATTTCTTCTTCTCTTGGTTCAGGAATCATGGATAAAGTTTTTTTTTCCAGGAGTCCATTGTTGCCCATATAGTATTATGCATTAGGGATGATATCCCATCTGGTCACCATTTATTCAAGGATAATAACCCAAAACACAGTGCCTCTGCTGCCTTTATGCAGACAAGCGGAATCAACAGGGTCAGAACCCCGCCAGAGTAAGTACTGTATTGTAACTGTTTCTCATTGCTTTCAACTGTATTGATCTTTGTTATTAATTCACAGTTTTTGTCCCTAACATTGCAGATCTCCCAATTTGAACCCTATAAGACTGGTGTGGCATGCTATGAAACATCACCTAAGATAATGTCCAGCCTGCCAACAAAGACGAACTTGTAAAGAGCATAAATAGTTTCTGGACAAACACTCTTACTGTAGCAACATGCAACAACTATATAAATTACATAAGCAGTATTTTGCCCATGGCATAATGGTATGGCAACAGGAATGTAGTAAGGTAAGTATGGTACAGACAGGAAGCAGCAGGTAGGTCTGCGATACGTACAAGTAAAGGTTTTCTCTCAGTGTGGAGTATTGATTTTAGCCTTAGAGTACCCAAATCTTCACTACAGTAGATTTATGAAACTTGGATAATCTGAACAAGTGCACTGAAGATATACAAATCTATGTGTATTACTGTACAGTATGTGTTAAAAATGTTCAGATATTATGAATCTGTGTATTACCTATTAGCTAAAGTATACTGTATTATCTAAAAGCTTTGACATTTTGTTTGGATTTTACATAATCATTCCATGTCTATAGTAATCCTGCAGTAATACCAACTTTTCCTTTATTCTCTTTCACAGAAATCCACCTGAAAACGATTATAATGGAACATACTGTACTGTAGCCATTAAAAGATGGACATGGCAGAATCATTTAAACTATGTTTGTGACATTTTTTAAAAGGTTTAATTTTTTCTCGAATATATCAGTTACTAGGCCCAAAAACAAATTTCAAAGACAAGATGGAAAACATCTTCTCATTTGAAATCCAGGAGTCCAAATAGATTTCTAACACCACATAATATTATAAGCATAAGTGTATACAGTACTTACTCTGTTGTGACCGGGTGAATCCTCTTTCCAGTTTTAGTCTTTCCATGGGCATGATTAGCAGGCACAATTTTTACTCTTTAGCTTTCAATTAAATACACTTGAAGTGCATACGGTACTAAACATCTGTATGATATCGGATAGAGCGCACAGGAATAATGACAGGTTGCATTGCAATTAGATTTTTAAAACACAATAACTCTCTGACTTGCGTTTCTGGTGGGTATAGCAGACAATGCTAAATTTCATTTCTGCCCTCTTTCAAATTACTGTCAATTACAGCTAAATCGTGTGAAAACGAAAGAATTTTCATGGCACGGATAGGCGCAGATTAGGATGCCATTTGGAACACATGTGGCAAGCGGTTCAGAACCGGCAGTTGCACAAATATATTATATATATTGCAAAAGAATGAACTAGGCACAGAAAAAGAGAAAAGAAATGGAGGGCAAAACAAACATAGAGTAGTATGTCTAATAATGTGTCATGTGTAAATCGTAAGATATACACTCACAATTAGATGAATATGTAAGGGTCTGTATCCAAATAGCATGGATCTGGAACTCTGTTCTTGGAATCTAGCATTCTGGGACTGCTTTTTTCTCTTCAAAACTTGTGTCTTTATTGCAGGAATCACTCCAACTCAGATGGGCTGGTTCTCAGTATCAGATAGGCATTAAAGGAATAGGGATTCACTTGCAATGTTTTTTATTTTAAAGTGATGTAGTTAAGTATATCAATTATTTAAATATACTGTAGATATTATATTAAAAAAAGATATACCATTTTTAAACACTTATGTTGAGTGTAGCTTTCTGTGCGAACAAAATGCATAGGGCTTCATGATGCTACCAGGAAGTGATCTGGAGCTCAGGCAGAGGGAATGAAGGATAGTCATGCCACTAGGGCAAGGGCTAGTTCAGTTATTTGATATATACTTAGGATTCCACTGTCACTTAATTTTACTCCCATTGGTAGCATTAGCCAATACAGGCAAGGACTAATGATACAGGTATAATTATATTCGGCTATACATTCCAAGTGTACGAGGCAGCAACCATACTGTACATCTCTCTGATTTAGTGATACATTTAGTCAGAGGGTGTTTTTCCTTCATTTGCCACACCTTTTAAGGTTATAATGCAGTTTTATTGCCCCCTGTTTATCTACTAGGCTCACTTTTTACATAGTTATACCCTTCCAATCAAGTATTATCTCTACGCAGAAG
The DNA here is from genome assembly GCF_040206685.1 of Ascaphus truei. Lineage (NCBI taxonomy): Eukaryota > Metazoa > Chordata > Amphibia > Anura > Ascaphidae > Ascaphus > Ascaphus truei. The sequence continues at coordinate 121,575,387 of NC_134483.1, forward strand.
GTGTCCTGTGTTTGCCTTAAGCCTATTATGGCTAGTTTGTTCCTATGTTTCTATCAATACAATTGGCATATACTGTAGGTATTTACGTAGCTGGCTCCAGTGTATTCACACAGATTTACGTTAGTCTATATTAAGCCACAATAGGTTACAATCTGAGCACATTGCCCTTTCCTGTTTTTTTAACTTATTTTTACACCTTTATTAAAGTTTACTGCTCAAGTGTAAAAATGCACCTATTATGTTATTATATTTTATCAATTGCCATCTCATTTTAATTTAATTAATTAAACGTTATGTTCTAATTTCCAAGGTGTGCACTAACAATGCAATCTTCATGGTTGGTCTGTTACTCTGATCATGGACCTTCCTTTTATTGTTTATATTCACTTCTTTTGCGTAGGTAGAACCCTTGTGTGGTCTGTGAGACTTGTGATTGGTGAACTAGTTCCTTTCAAAAGATTACACCATTCTTTGAGTGCCAACTGATGGCAAGAAGCTATCGTTTCCTGGTGTCATAGATTCTCTACAAAGTGGAACATTTCTAAAAAGAAAACACATGGGTTTAATCTTTCTTGAAAGTCTTCACGTTGAGAGAACAACTCCTGCCCCATATCGAAGGCATCGACCTCAAGGACAAAAGGCCTGGCTTGATTGGAATGAATCAGGATACGTGCCAACAAAAATGCAGTTTTGAGTTTCTGGAAGGTTGCTAGGGCTTCGGAGTTCATTTGAATTGAACGGTTCAATTTTTGGTCAGCATCGTAATAGTAGTTATCAAACAGAAAAAAATTATATAAAGTGCCTGTAGTAGTTAGCGAATCCCAAGAAGCCTATAGGGCTTGAGGCCTATACAATTTGTCAATTACTGCTGTTAGTCACCTTAACTGGGTCAATTTTCAGACCATTGGAGATGATAAAACCCAGGAAGGAAATTTTCTCATGTTCAAATTCACACTTTTCTAACTTGGAATAGAGGTGATTGTCTTGAAGCCTTTGTAGCACTATCTGACCTGTGTCCAGTGTTCGACCACGGAATTGGTGAAGTCTATCACCGAGGTAGACTATGTCAAACAGATCCAGGTGGTCATGAAAGATTTCATTAATAAAGTCTTAAAATATCGCAGGAGCATTGCATAAATAGAAGGGCATGACTTGATATTCAAAATGGCCACCTCGTCTATTGAAGGCAATCTTCCATTAATCACCTGCCCAAATGTGGATGAGATTTTAAGCCCTGCATAGGTCTAATTTAGTCAAAATGGTTGCACCTCACAGACGCTCAATGAGTTCAGGAATCAGAGGAAGTGGCTATTGGGTTTTTATAGTGAGTTTGTTCCAGCCCCGATAATCAATACATGCCTTAGGGAGCCATCTTTCTTCTCAACACAAAATAATTCAGCTCCATCAGGAGAACTAGACTGGCAGATAAAGCCCCTATGAGGATTCTCTTGGATTTTCTCGCGCATAGCCTTGGTTTCGGGCTAAGAGTGCGGATAGGTATGGCTACAGAGAGGCACAAATCCTGGCAGGAGATTAGTGGGGCAGTCGTATGGCCTGTGTGGGTGTAATACTTCTTATTTTTTTTATCAAAGACATTGCTGTAGTCCAGATAGGAGCTAGAAAGCCCGGTGCCATAACTGACGGAAGAGTGGTGAATCTCCAATATGAGGTTAGGAACATGGAGGCAGATCCCACCACAAGATTTTCCCCATGACATTATCTGACCAGTGACCCAGTCAATACTGGGATTATGTTGCGGCAACCACGGAAAGCCCAGTAAAATAGTGCAGGTTAGGGAGAGGATAATGGCAAAGGTGATAGTTTCCTTGCACATCAATGAGCAGCAGGACTGTCTCCTGTTCCTGGAACAAGAGGACTTCCATCAAAGGCAGATACTGCCAACGAAGTTCTCTTGGGGCATAAGGGAATGGTGTGAGATTCTGAGAAGGCTTCGTAAATGAAGTTGCCAGCAGTGCCAGAGTCAACAAAAGCCTGTGTTTGCATGGAACATGTTCCCCATGAGATCTTGACAGGAATCAAGAGCTGTTTATGGGACCTTGAAGGAGGAATAGCAGAACCGCCTAGAGAGGAATCCTCCACACTATCTAGACGCTTGAGTTTCCTGGATTAGAGCACATTATCTGCCCTATAGTTGAATATATTAGGGCTGTTTCCCATCTGGTCACCGATTCTTCAGTATAATAACCCAAAACATAGTGCCTCTTATGCCTATATTCAGGTAAGTGGAATCAACTGGGTCAGATCCCGGCCAGAGTAAGAGCTGTATTGTATCTGTTTCTCCTTGTTTTAAACTGTATTGATCTTTGCTCTGAATTCGTCGATTTTTTCCCTGATGTTGCAGATCACCCGATTTGAGCCACATAGAACTGGTGTGGCATGAGATAAAACATTACCTAAGAAAATTTGTCACCAGAAAGGTATGAAAGTGGATTGTTTCCTTATAGAATTACACAATCTGCTTCCACAGGGATATTTATATATAAAACAAAACACAAAGGGAGCCCAGAGCTACTTCCAATATGACAAAAATACACAGTGAAATACCTATATATGTTGAAACATGTCTGTGAGTGGTTTGTACTTGCTTTGCTAGTCCCATGCTGTGCTTAAAAGCTGTGTGAACGGTGATGCATCAGCTTAAATAAGCTCCATGCAAATGGATATTCCAGGCAAAAGGTGACACATTGTGTGCTCATTTGCATGTCATTTCCCAAAATCCCTTGCTGTAATGGGAGCACTGTATGCTAGGTGATAATGGTTGAAAGGCGGGTTGCAGACCTGTCTAAGACATGTGAATGTGCTCACAAGTGATATTTTTATTGGCTATATATATATATATATACACACAGCTTATCCAGCTGGTCTCAGTTGTTTTGGAAGTTAGTGGCCCCTCCTTCACAGGTTTTAAGCTCGCCCCTCCCCACTTTCCATATGTACAGGTCTTTTCATTCAGCTGGTTGTGACAGATCCAATGCAGATCATTCTTCCTGTAATTATACAGGTAAATAGGAATTTTAATCAGTTAGTGTTAGGACCTGCGATATCTGGTCATGCCTTGAAGTGGCTCTAAGGCTTATAATGTTTTGGTCAAAGGGTTAAACTAAATGATCCTTTTTTCAAGTGTAAAAGCTGTAAAAATGTTACAACAAAAGTTCAGTTATCAAATGAGTTTATTTCAAGTGCACACAGCGGAGACAGCTTCAAAACAAAAAGCTCTCCCCCAAATAACACGGTATGCCATATATTTATACCCTAAAACCTAAAGCTCCACCCCTTTATGGGGGGGATTGCACGTCACTAAATATTACCTCATTTTGTAATACATAACAATACTAAAGCTGATGTCATTTTCTAATACATAATAATACTGAATTACTGTATGTAAGCTAAAAATCATTATGGGGTTAAATGTGATGTCAGTTCTGCCACTTGGCACATTGTATGAGAATAATTTTCCCTGTAAGAATCTGAGCGTATCTTACATGCTTCTCATAATATCTGGCCTGTTTACACTTTCAATTTGGAAGCTGATTGGATGAGAAAAGATCAATAAAGTCAACTAGGAGCGGAAACATTCCATTCTCTCTTTCACACAGATTTCTTCACATAGAAAGATGACATTAAAACTCACAAAGACAAGATGGAACACAGGCAGATGAGTATTGCTGACAAGGCTCTGTAGAGAGCACCATCATGACAATCCTGTCATCTCTCTGTGGGTTATACCTTCGCAGACCCAATGGTGCATACATCTAAAAATTCTAACTTAAACACACTATAAAAATAAAAATATTGAGTCTTTGAAAAAATGAAATGTTCTGAGTCTTTGAAAAAATGAAATGTTCTGAGTCTTTGAAAAAATGAAATGTTCCTGATAAGATCAGGCCTCTGCCTGGTATCTTATTTTTCTCGTTGGTTAACGGTCAAAGTTTATGTCTCATCAAAACGTTAACTTGATGCGGCTGTGCTTTAGATGACTTTGGTCTTTGGTGGAGCTGGAATGAGTTTTATGTGAGCCACGTGGATCCAGGAATCTCTGACACTTTAATTGCGGTATTAGTGGTTAGTATGGGCCTTTTCATCTGGGATAAAGAGGATGTTTGTGTAGGAACTACTTGACCTTTAACTCCGTCTCGCGTAGGTGCACTTTTATCATACCTTATGCCTAGAGAGACTCAAATATATTAGTGGCATACAATACTTATTAATTATTTTATTACCAATAGATGGTCCTTAATTTGTTCCTTTGAACTACTGATAGTCATAAGTCATCCCATAAGTGTCTCATTGGGAGATAATTTATACCTGGGAACAAATTCTTGTATCAATGTGTTTACTACTGTCTTAACATCTGCATATCGTCAGAGGTATCTCCTATTAATGCTCCTCATATTTAAAACTAAGCAGCTAATGTGGACTTGACTGTACTACAATCTAAATTCCTAAGACTTTGGGCCTCATCCATTGTCAAACCAATTGCTTCTATAATCAACTCTATTCTGTCTGTAGGCCATATCCCTAAGACCTGGAAAACTACCAGAGCTGTCCCAATCTTCAAAAGTGGGGACAAAAACACTGTCTCAAACTACAGACCAATCTCTCTTCTCCCAATACACACTTGCTCTTATTCATCATTCATGCCTCACTGTCATCTCCTCCAATGCAAATGGTATCAACCTTTTCCTTAAATACTAACCAACCTTAAAACTTGCCCCACAAATTAAGCATCCCAATAGCCTGCACTCATGGCTATTATCCCACACACAGTTACTCCTACCACCCATTGTGGCCAAGCACTGCCATCTACAGCACTTAGTCCATCACCTGCTATCTCTGTAAATCCCCTTCAAACCTTAGATTGTAAGCTCTTAAGGGCAGGGATTTCCTTTCCTATTGTCTGATTTTGCTGCACTTACTATTCTATTATAATTCTATTATAATTATAACTGTATTCTTTGTGAAGTGCTGAGTACATTTTTGACGCTATACTGTATATAAATAAAGTCATACACTACAATACAATACTATCCAAAGTCATGGACTAAAATGTGTTTACTCCCAATTAAACAATTACTATACTAAGACAAATGCCCTTAGCCAATTCCAGTCTGGCCTCCACCCCAAACAGTCCATTGTAACTATTCTGCTAAAAATGTGAAATGCCTTGCATATAATATATACCCTGCTCACTTATGTAACTGTATTTGCAACTATATATCACCTGTCCTTTAACTCTATACCCAGGACACACCCAAAAACGAGAGGTGACTCCCAATGCACCACTTCCTGGCAAAACATTCTACAAATAAATAATAAATTAGCAACTAGGATGTTGTTTGCTTAATCAGCAGAATTAGAATTATATATTATACAGTGATTTTAACAGTAACTACTGCTTATAATAAAATAGGTCACCTATGGAAAAAATAAATGGTTAAAAGTTATAAAATACATCACATATTCAGATAATAGTCAAATGCTTTTGTATAGGACTTCACACAAAATTTCTTGTATTAGAATCTCTTTGCACAGTGCCGAACACACTGACAGCGTTATTTTTTTTTAAAGACACTCAGAGAAAAATTTCAGAGCTTGTTTATCTTGGCAATTAGCCAGCCCAGGCATTTCGCCAAAAAGACCTTGAGAGTGCCGAGCAGATAACAAAACAGCTTCTCAGTCTCCTAAATATTAATTACTGGATTGAAACTTCAGCTCAAAGTTAAAAATGGAGCTCTCTCCGCAGCAATAAAAACAAAAAAATTTATGGCCTCTCTAGAAAATAAAAATATGGCCTCTCAAAAATAAAAATATGGCCTCTCAAAAATAAAAATTTGGCCTCTCAAAAATAAAAATATGGCCTCTCAAAAATAAAAATATGGCCTCTCAAAAATAAAAATATGGCCTCTCAAAAATAAAATATGGCCTCAAAAATAAAAATAGGACAATTATACAACTGAACACACCATATATAATTTAAACAATACGTGTGAGCTTAAAATCTCTTTGCAACATATCCTAATCCTATAGAAATGCAATTGACGTGTTTTTACTGGTTTACACACAATACAGAAACCACAATAAAAACACACAAAGAACATAGACACAAACTTCTCTCCTACACAGCAAATCAACTTCTCATAAATAACCTGCTTTTAAAACTAATTTTTTTTTATGCTCCGGAGCTTTTGAGTTAACTTTTCGTATCTTTTGCACATTCCTTTGGAGAAAAGGGGGGGTTTGGGCACGGTCTGTGCTGCTGTTATTCTGATTCTCTTTCTAGTTGCCATTCAACAGAAGGAAAATAATATTTTCTGGTTTAAAAGACCTATTCGTGTGGCCAGTACGAACAAACCTTTTAAATTTTTACCAGTTACAGGGCTACTCCCATTCTTTTCCGTTCTCTTCTCTTCTCTTAAGGTTGCACTGCAATTACTAGCCAAAATGTCCTGCCTTTTTTTTACAATTATAACACTTTCTGACCCTTCCAAACACTTTCTATCCCTTCCAAACAATATACACAGCCTCTAATTGTATCCCAATTTCTGCATATAAACCTTTCATAAAAATAACCCTCAATACCTACTTCCTCAACACCATCATATGTCTTGATTATCTATCGGCAAATTCACTTGCTATTTCTTTCTTATTCACTTTCTTTTTCACTTGTTATTATATTAACTTCTATCCTGGCAATGGTAAAAATTAATGCAGCGGGACCCTTCTGTCCCTCAACAGAATTCTTTTGACCCATATTAACGTAAGGTATGTTTCCCTGTGGGATTCAAAAACACACGAGACGACGCTCCCTGAGATTATCAATCCCACAGAAAAGACCCCTCTTCCATTTAAACATCTGCGCAATTTGTTGATAATAGTACAAACAGTGCCATTCACTGGCCAACAAAATATTTTTATATTGTCTCTTTTCGTTCTCTGTATTCATTCTTTATTATTTTCGTCTGCAGACACACAATTCTTTGAGAATTTTTGGTTTACCATTATTCCCCTGTTACAGAAATCAAATTTAATTGACCTGTACAATACTTCTTCGGCTACAGAAATCAACTTTAATTGACCTGTATAATACTTCTTCGGCTACAGAAATCAAATTTAATTGACCTGTACAATTTAGCGTTACAATAATCAGCGCAAGCTGATTACGTACAACTCTTTTGGCATGATATTCTTCTGAATAGTGTAAATATGCAAATAAGGACCTGTCACAAGACTGTTCCCCAATCACATTTTTTCACCATAACTATACCAAAGAAAAACTTGAATCACTTCAGCGGGTCCAACCCAGTCCTGATAAACCTTATACTTTTATAACATGGATACTGATAAGACCTTCTAACCAGATATCCATGAACTCAAATGGTATGTTAATGACAAAACAGAGCAAATGTACAATCAGGGACCCGTCCTGCTCAGACAACAAAAATATTTATCACAATCCCGGATGGTCTGAAAACAATCCCTTAAGCATACAAACACTCCCTTCATCACCAAAACACCTAAACTTTTAACGGGACTCTCACCTTAGCCCCTAGTAACTCTTAACAACTCTTACACTTTAAAATGAATACAGGAACAGAGAATAATAAACTCACTTGATAAAAGCTGGATTCCGTCACTCAGAGAAACACCCTTTAAGGACCAACTCTCTACACAGCACTCAAACAATTTTAAACTCGGCTTTCCTCAAAAGGGTGCCGTTTACCTTGATTCTTATGAGCGCTCAGGTTTGAGTGTCCGAGGAGTGGCCTGTCCAGGTGATCTGCATCCGAGATATTGGAAACCATCCTCTGCGACCATCTGTAAAAGCTGTAAAAATGTTACAACAAAAGTTCAGTTATCAAATGAGTTTATTTCAAGTGCACACAGCGGAGACAGCTTCAAAACAAAAAGCTCTCCCCCAGATAATACGGTATGCCATATATTTATACCCTAAAACCTAAAGCTCCACCTCTTTATGGAGGGGCTTGCACGTCACTAAATATTACCTCATTTTGTAATACATAACAATACTAAAGCTGATGTCATTTTGTAATACATAATAATACTGAATTACTGTATGTAAGCTAAAAATCATTATGGGGTTAAATGTGATGTCAGTTCTGCCACTTGGCACATTGTATGAGAATCATTTTCCCTGTAAGAATCTGAGCTTATCTTACATGCTTCTCATAATATCTGGCCTGTTTACACTTTCAATTTGGAAGCTGATTGGATGAGGAAAGATCAATAAAGTCAGCTAGGAGCGAAAACATTCCATTCTCTCTTTCACACAGATTTCTTCACATAGAAAGATGACATTATAACTCACAAAGACAAGATGGCGGGCTAAAAATAGTTAAACAAAATGGCTGCTTTGACCCTAATGCTGTTACGTCAGACCCCCTAATGTCTCAACTTCGTCACAAGAGAGATATATATATATATATGTAGATGTAGCCAGGTCTCCCCTGCACAGCAGCACACCCTCACCTCGTGTCTGATCGCGATTGCCGCCGGGTCAAATGGCGGCCCCGCCCAGCGATCGCAGAGCTGCGGGCGGTCAGGTCCCGGCTGCAACCGGCAACCGGCCGCACGCGCATCATGGGACTCCCAGCGATCCCGAAGCCGGGTGGCGAGGGCGCCACCATTATCCCTTAGCTCGCGCATGCGCAGTGGTTGCGCAGGTAGGGCCCGAGAGTCAGGTAGGCATCGCGCGAGTGTAGGACCAGAACAGGGATTAGCGCGCTGCCCCCTAGTGCAGGCCGGTTGCCGGGGATGCGATCGGGCCGTCGCTAAGGCCGGCTCACAGAGCAGGGCGCCGCCAGTGAGAGGTGTGTTGCGCATGCGCAAGGGCTAGGAGCGCCGGGAGGACTCCAGGGAGCTCGCGCATGCGCAGAAGAGAGTCGGAAAAGCCCGCGAAGCCCTAGCCTATTAGGGGAGGCATTAAGCAAGGAGGTAGGGTGCAGGAGTCAGTGACTCCCTGCACTAGGCCAGCAGCCCCCAAGGTCCGAGATAGCCCTGAGTCCCCCAGTAAAGTGAGTGTTGCCAGGGACAGCCCTCAGGTTAGGGACCCTGTCACTTACATTAGTTGGAGCTGGGGAACAGAAGGGAAGAAAGGGAAAAGCGGACTTAATGTTAAGTTGCAGTGCGTTGCTGCATGCGCTGATAGTTATCAGTTAAGTGAGTTGGAGTCAGGGAGCTGTGAGGGAAGAAAGGGTGCAGGGAGCGAGTGCAGCTCCTGCACCCATATAGGTACCCACACCCCAGGTAGGCCCCAACTCCCCACTAGGTTAGTGGGTAAGTGCTGAGGGAGGCCCAAGATAGGGACGCTGCCCTTACTGCGAGAGTGTGCTGTCTTGTCAGGATCACGGCTGACAGTGCTGTGAGGCCTGACAAGAAGGCATAGGGTTAGCATGCATTTAAGTTGCTGTACACACCCAGTAGATTGCAACGCGTTACGGCTAGTGCTGCGAGTGCTAGTGATTAGTTATTCAGGACTGCGAAGGTTAGTTGCAGGGGTAGAGTAGAACCGGGAAGAGTAAGGGGAAAGGAATAGGTTATTAACCCCTTAGGTCCCAGATAGGTTCTCACCCCCAGTTTGTAGTGCTACAGGGACAGGCCCTATGTAAGGGATCCTGTCACAGTAGGGTAGATTAGATAGGGACACAGCGGACGCTGCGGTTCCTGCTAAGAGGTCCGGACCCAAGTTGGGGTCCACAGAGACTATTTCCAGGGTGGGATCGCCCCTGGCGGTCCTCGTGCAAGGAGTCCGGTTGGGGATCAGATGGAGTCATCCTACGACTGATCCTTTGCGAAGTGTTGCTGATCCGAGCACCGGAGTGCTCGGCAGGTACTATACGGTCATATGTGCACCAACTGGCCCTTAGTGTAATAGTGACTGCGCAGTCACCCATTGCCTCTCTCTGCAAGAGTGAAGGACATTGGGTGGGATTCTTTGGACACTGGGTGGGATCACCTGGTGTTGGGGAAGCGTCCTGTGCGACGCTGTAGTAAGTGTCCCCTCGAGAGAGGGACACCTGTCATGATGTTATTGCCGTGATATGTGTTATCTTACGTTCCTAAGTAAAAGGTATTAGTTATTATCCCTTCAGTTGTATGTGATTATTGTGATTGTCCTGTGAGGAACCACTCCCCCTCTGGTGGAAGCCATCGCAGGTGGAGGCGCTGCACCGAGTAAGTGGGTAATCATTAGTATACTATAATTGCCCCAGGTTCCCCGTGGCGGAAGCTCAGCCCTCCTGTGAGCCAACAGGTAACGCACCACACTCAGGGTAACACCGTATGTTTCTCCACACCCACAGTATAAGTGGAAGCCAGACAATATCATAATTATTGAAATATTACAATGAAGGAGGAAGTAATTAAAATTGGATATATGAATAGCTCTTATACCTATACTTATCTATATGTGGTTAAATTAGGGTCACCACATTTATATCCATTAGGATCACCATACTCCCACTTTTATTTTTATTTTTTCAATTTAGAATTATTAGTTCACTTGGGTAGGTTATAGGGACCTCCCAGTTTTCATTTATCAATTATTTATGTTTGTTTCATTTATCAATTATTTACATTTGTTCCATTTCATGCACACTATATTATACCATCTTTATATTTATTTATTTATTTAATATTTCTTTCCTTGCTTTTCTTGTGGCATAATCAGTACATCACCTATTGTGTTAAATTGAATATAAGAGCTATTCATATATCCAATTTTAATTACTTCCTCCTTCATTGTAATATTTCAATAATTATGATATTGTCTGGCTTCCACTTACCTATATATTACATATGTAGTGTTTTTTTTAATGTTAATGATCTTATATCTTGTTGTTTAGGCCAGCTTTATATATGGAGTCTAGCATGTAACATCTACATATACTATGTGTTTTATTTGTGCCCAGCATTGCGGTTTTGAGTTCTATCAGCTACTCTCTTTCTCAGTCTCTTTCAATCAAATGATGTCAATCACATGATGTTAATTAGAAGCTCTGTTAGCTCCAATTATCTCAAGCATTATTCAGTTGTTTATGGGCGGGCCACGGAACTATTAGTGTGTATATATTCATGACCATCTGGTCCCTCCCCACTACCCTTTGAGAAAGTCACCCGTGTGTGATGAAACGAGTCAGGGAGCATCATCACGCAGGACGCATTGACACTACGTCATCACGGAGCGCAGGAGTTGACCGATCCAAGCGCCAACACCACAGAGGCTTGTCAGCAAGGAGCTACACTTCACGATCTCTGGAACGTGTTGCAGTATTATCCACTTGCCCTGGACATCTGTTAGGACTGTGGCTCATCCCGTTCATGATCGGAGGTCCCCAAGAACGAAGCGCAGCTACTGGATGGTGGTGATTATTATCACGAGATGCTTTTTTATTCTGTACATTTGTGAGTGCATTTTTTACCCCACCTCCTCCCCTTCCCCTCAATAAATTTACGGTTTTACATTATGGGTCGTGCGCTCTCTCCTCTCTCTTTTCTATATTTATATATATATATATATATATATATATATACACACAGTTAGGTCCGGAAATAATTGGACATTGACACAATTTTCATAATTTGGGCTCTGTACGCCACCACAATGAATTTGAAATGAAACAACCGAGATGCAATAGAAGTGCAGACTTTCAGCTTTAATTCAAGGGGTTGAACAAAAATATCGTATGAAACGTTTAGGAATTGCAACCATTTTCATACACAGTCCCCTTATTTCAGGGGCTCAAATGTAATTGGACAAATTAACACAATCATAAATAAAATGTTAATTTTTAATACTTTGTCGAGAATCCTTTGCAGGCAATGACTGCTTGAAGTCTGGAACGCATGGACATCACCAAACGCTGGGTTTCCTCCTTTGTGATGCTTTGCCAGGCCTTTACTGCATCTGTCTTCAGTTGCTGTTTGTTTGTGGGTCTTTCTGCCTTAAGTTTTGTCTTCAGCAAGTGAAATGCATGCTCGATCGGGTTGAGATCAGGTGATTGACTTGGCCATTGCAGAATATTCCACTTCTTGCCTTAAATCTCCTGGTTTGCTTTCGCAGTATGTTTTGGGTCATTGTCCATCTGTAAAGTGAAGCGTCGTCCAATCAACTTTGCTGAATTTTGCTGAATCTGAGCAGACAATATATCCCTATACACTTCAGAATTCATCCGGCTGCTTCTGTCTTCTGTCACATCATCAATAAACACAAGTGACCCAGTGCCATTGTAAGCCATTCATGCCCATGCCATCACACTGCCTCCACCGTGTTTTACAGATGATGTTGTATGCTTCGGATCATGAGCCATTCCAAGCCTTCTCCATAATTTTTCTTCCCATCATTCTGGTACAGGTTGATTTTGGTTTCATCTGTCCAAAGAATGCTGTTCCAGAACTGAGCTGGCTTTTTTAGATATTGTTTAGCAAAGTCTAATCTGGCCTTTCTATTCTTGAGGCTTATGAATGGTGTGCACCCTGTGGTGAACCCTCTGTATTTTCCCTCGTGAAGTCTTCTCTTTATGGTAGACTTGGATAATGATATGACTACCTCCTGGAGAGTGTTCTTCACTTGGCTGGAGTTGTGAAGGGGTTTTTCTTTACCATGGAAGGATCCTATGATGATCCACCCCTGTTGTCTTCCGTGGATGTCCAGTCCTTTTTGTGTTGCAGAGCTCACCAGTGCGTTCTTTTTTTCTCAGAATGTACCAAACTGTTGATTTGGCCACTCCTAATGTTTCTGCTATCTCTCTGATGGATTTTCTTTTTTTTTGCAGCCTAGGGATGCCCTGTTTCACTTGCATTGAGAGCTCTTTTGACCGCATATTGTGGGTTCACAGCAACAGCTTCCAAATGCGAATGCCACATCTGGAATCAACTCCAGACCTTTTACCTGCTTAGTTGATGATGAAATAATGAAGGAATAGCCCACACCTGTCCATGAAACAGATTTTGAATCAATTGTCCAATTACTTTTGGTCCCTTGAAATAGAGGGGGCTACGTATTAGAGAGATGTAATTCCTAAACCCTTCCTCCAATTTGGATGTGAATACCCTCAAATTAAAGCTGATAGACTGCACTTTAACCCCATATTCATTATTTAACTGTAACTTGAATTTATTTTGGTACACAGCCAAAATAACAAAACTTTTATCAGTGTCCAATTATTTCCGGACCTAACTGTGTATATATATATATATATATATATATATATATATATATATATATATATATATATATATATATATATATATATATATATATAAAATAAAAAAATAAATAGATGATACCGTTCTGTGGCTAACGAAATGCTTTTATTTGTGCGAGCTTTCGAGATACACTGATCTCTTCTTCCGGCGATGTTACAATGAATGAAGCAAGCAAAAGCTATACTATAAACAGTGTCTATTGGAATGTTATCTGTGCTGGTCCTTCCCCCGGTGTGGATGTGTTTTATGGCTGGAGGTGTCAAAAGGTTCCTGAAAGCAAGTGATGAAAGAGTGTGTATGTGTATCAGTGTGAATAAAAATGAATGGAGAACCCACAGTATAGACAGTGCTTTACAAAAGGTTTGTGTGGAGTGGGAGTGGATATAAATGGTGTGGGTGGGTGTGGAAATGTGAGAGTTAGTAGCATAACTAAAAGTGTGTGTGGATACTATGTGGTCCCTATTGGTGTATGGGAATGGAAAAACATACACCAATAGGGACCACATAGTATCCACACACACTTTTAGTTATGCTACTAACTCTCACATTTCCACACCACCCACACCATTTATATCCACTCCCACTCCACACACACCTTTTGTAAAGCACTGTATATACTGTGGACTCTCCATTCATTTTTATTCACACTGATACACATACACACTCTTTCATCACTTGCTTTCAGGAACCTTTTGACACCTCCAGCCATAAAACACATCCACACCGGGGGAAGGACCAGCACAGATAACATTCCAATAGACACTGTTTATAGTATAGCTTTTGCTTGCTTCATTCATTGTAACATCGCCGGAAGAAGAGATCAGTGTATCTCGAAAGCTCGCACAAATAAAAGCATTTCGTTAGCCACAGAACGGTATCATCTATTTATTTTTTGATTATTGAAGCTCGGCTAACACGGTACTGATACCTCTACATGTATATATATATATATATATATATATATATATATATATATATATATATATATATATATAATCCACAGAAGCAGCCGGCACTCCACTTGCAAGTAGAAAAAATTGGGTGCTTGTCCCATAAAGCAATAATAAACCATACAATACCGTTTGAAGCACGAGATCAGGAGACAGCACTCTGGTAAGTTTGATCACAAATTTTTGTATTGAAAAAGACACATAAACCCACGTTTCGGTTCCCCAGTGGGACCTTGCTCAAGGTGGTGCAATGAATGCAGTGCAGAGTACATATATATAGCCCAAAACACCAGTGCTGCTGAAAAACACCAATCACAGAAAATTAGCATCACCTGCCTGTGTGCCCTACAAGCAACCTATCACAGGGAGAATGGTGGCCATCTTGAATATATTAAACTGGTCAGTAGTACTAATGTATTAATGAGCATGCGTATAGTCAATGACCCATGTGAATTAAATGTTCACGCGAACAGGCTGATGGGCAGAATGGCTGGCAGGGAAGCAATTAACGTGGAACACCTAATGTGCTCACCAAAATAGTGCAGAGAATCGTGTAAGGATAAAAAATATATATACAAGGATGACGTGGCTGTATGGAATTACTTGTGCGCTGAATCCATCAAGTATTGGGCATGCAATAGCTAACAGTGTGTAAAACAAATTGCAATATGTACTGCTGCGGCCAAGTTTATTCGAGCATTTGCCCGTTCTTGGCCGCAGCAGTAGCCTGGCGCGCGCCCGAGAGTGACGGGCGCGCGCCGAAGCAGCGGAAGAGCGCCCTCCGATCGGGGCGCTCTCCCTACCGCTGCCGGGTCCGCCGGGTCCCCCGGAACCCCCTGCCGCCGTCCCGCGATCGCGGGACACCAGGGCTCCCTCGGGGAGCCCTGGACGCGCGTGCAGGGGGCGCACGCTCCCGAAGAAGCGTGACCACGCGTCTATGACGCGCGGCACGCCGAGGGGCGGCCACTAGCAAGCCGGGAAATCTCCCGGCTTGCGGATCTGGCCGCAGTGCGATAAACTGTGTCGCCACTGTATCAGTAAAGCCCACAAACACAGCTCCAAAGGTCTTAATTGGGGATAGTGCACACCATATAAATAATGGCACAAGTTGATACATTTAGAACCAATGGGGTGTATAAATAAGTGATATGGGACACAAATAATGCAGTGTCACTACACATATAGTAAGGCATTGTCCAAAAGATATTCTGAAATAGTCTAAAAGCATGAGTCCAGAGATGCTGTTGAAGATTAAGAGTGTAGCAAATAGAGATAACGGTAATCAACCACTGACCAAACAAAATGATATGCCTACACTGGCGACACACTTTATTCGAGCTCGGCTAGTCCCACGAATTCGGGTATACTCGGGTGTATTGAGGTTTGTGACTGTTTTCTGCCCGAGTGCATTGCGTTATTTTCCAGGCAGGGATTGAAGCATTTTATTCCCGCTGGCTGCAGTACTGCACAGTATATATATATATACTGCATTACAATTCATGAATTTATGCCATCTGGTAGACACGCGAAGCATTGCAGCCTATTAAATCCTAATAATTTTAATTTAACAGATCAGCTGCCTGTCAGCCAGGCATGAACCATGGCTGGGAAGGCAAACGCAACGGGGCTTGTCTGAGGTGAGGAGCGGCGCATTCCAGGTATCTGCCAGGTACACACTGGGTATTTGCTCGAATAAAGTGTGTCGCAGCAGTATGCCGATTGTCAAGATCAGATAGGTGCAAGTAAGAATAAATTGCATATTAGCAGCTTTACATATCAGATCTAATAAAGCCCAGAGAGGGCATTGGTCTGTTATGGTGCAGATAGTGGCCAATTTCACACAGCACCCAATAAAAGTCTGCCAGGTAAACCATCCATCGAAGGAATGTGCTTAGTCTGCTGTAGTAAAGATTCCTAGTATCAGCGGGCCAATCTTGGGACAGGTATACCTTTATAGGAAGCAACTGAGTTTAAAGTCCTCGTTTAGGCCTCGAGGGTTCAGAGTACCCAGGCTGTGAATCAGTCTTGCTTCCAGTTGCAACAATGCTCTGTTGCGGTTACCTCCTCTTCCAGAGGTCCGAACCTGGGCGATTGGCATGCAGCGCAAGGTGGATAATCCATGCTTCTTCTCTTTGAAGTGCCTGGCCACAGGTTGGTGTGTCAAATCCTCCTTATCTAGAAGACGCATGGATTATCCACCTTGCGCTGCATGCCAATCCAACTGCAAACCAATATTGATAAGTTTATCAGAGACCTGAAAGAAAGGAAACATAGAAAGTTTGCACGAGACAAAATTGACTATCAGGAGGGAACTATATACAAATTTAAAAAAAAACATAAAAAATACGCTGAACCAACAGTTCAGAGTGATTCCACTACAGATCAGGAATCCTCAGACACCGATAATCCTAGTAACCAGGAGATGACACATAAAAGATTCCAAGAACCTGACATAGGATCAAATATTACTACTAGATCCAAAACAGCTAGTCAGGAGTCTACCTCTTTTTTAGGACTCCCCTTAATGTCCGAATCCCTAGATCTCTATTTAAGCGAACAAGAAGGGGAAAGGGGGGGGGAAGAGGCAGAAAGTCCAAACGCAGAGGATACAACAAGAGCAGGAAGGGAACCTATCATTAGTACCAGAAAATTCACAAGACACATTTATTATGAATCTCAATGACTTTGCTTTGAATATAGACCACATTAAAGTCCTTAAACGAGGCCTCTCATATTCTCCTACAAAAAAATCCAATTAGCAAGATCAAAAAATTTGGATTCTGTGGAAATGAGTACTGAGGATTTGGATAATCTAGATACTCTATTGGAATTGTGTGAAGAAAGTGAAAGACCTCCAGGAGTGGGTCCCTTCACACAACTCAAACCAAAGAGCAAATTTACTCCCCCAATGGACATATACAGCAATGTGGAAACTTTTGTTAAAATGATGTCTAAAGATATAGAAACCATAACAATAGAGGGAAGAGGCAGAAAGAGCAATATGGACAAAAAAGAAAGGGCAGCGCTTAAAAATTTATCAGAAAGGCAAGACATCACAATAAAAAGCTCAGACAAGGGAGGGAATATTGTTATACTGAAAACAGAAAATTACATCAAGGAAAATATGAGACTTCTAGGTGACAAGAATTGTTACAGAATATTAGACCATGACCCAAATCCAATTTTTATGAAAGAACTTAAAACTCTTTTAGATCAAGGACCCAGTGTCAGGGTCGCCTAGACCTCCTGCCTAGCCATAGCTTCCTTGTCCACTGGGTGTGCTGCTGCCTTCTGTTGGCTCTGGGTTCCTCTGTCTGTCTGTCTTCTTGTTGCTCCTGTCTCTGTCCTTATAGCTTGCTTCCTGTCTGTTGTTTTTGCCTTTGCTTGAAGTCAGATTCCTGATGCACATGCTTCTGATATCCTGATCTGTTTTCTGTACCTGTACCATAGAAGTCTGTTCACAGTAAAAGCCCTTGCTGGTAATCTGGCTTGTCCCTGTTTGTTCCTGTTCTCAGTCCCTGCCCCCAGACCTGTCCTTGCTCCCCTGTCCTGTTCCAGTCTCCTCGTTGCTGACATCTGCTTGTTACCTGACTTCGCTACCTGCCGCCTGCCTCGGACCTCTGCTTGTTTCCTGACTGCGTTGTCTGCCGCCTGCCTCGGACCCTCTGATTGTGACCCCTACTACGCTTCCTGCTGTTCCGGCCACCGAGATCCTACCCGCCACAGGAGTCTCCCATGACAGAAAGCAAATGCCACTTCTGGATCTCGCTGGAACAGATTCTCTGCCTTCCTGCTTCAGCAGACCCCATCCGCTTGGAGGAAGAAAAGTACTTTTTTTTTTTTTAAATCCCAGTTGGGATCCTGAAGGTTTTGTTGCTGCAAAGGTTTCTGCAGGGTTTTTTGTGCCACTTTCTCCCTGAGAAGAATTCCATTTTACAAAAAAAAAAAAAAAACCCTCCCTGCAGTACCTGTTTTTGCCATTTTCAGACTTTCATTACCTGGACAAGAATTGTCTCTGCATTGTGGGTGGGCCACTGCAGATTTTCAGACTCACATTTCTATTTAAGACGGTTACCTTGATTTACTGCTTTCCCTGGTTGGACCACTGCTGTTCACAGGGTCCCCATTTCAAAAGACAAAAGTGCTCCCATTATTTTGTTGCTGCATGCTTTGATTTTCTTGCATCTATAGTTTTTCATATGATTGGTTCTAAGGTTTCAGGTTTACCTGCAAGTTCCCCTAAAGTTTGTTTCTCTGCAACATATGATATCCCTACACCTGATATCAAAGGTTTCAGATTTGACTGCAGGGTTCTCTGTCTGATATTCCTATATCCGATGTCAAAAGTTTCAGATCTAACTACAAGTTTTCTCTGTATTAGTTTCCTGCTGTCTATGATATTTCTATGCCTGATATCTAAAGTTTCAGATACAACTGCAGGTTTTCTTTGTCTATATGATATCCCTACACCTGATGCCTAAAGATTCAGATATAACTACAGGTTTCTCTGTCTATGTTTTTTCCTTGCATTTATAAATCTCTGTGACTGATGCTAAAGTCTCAAAGGGTCAGCTCTCCTATCTTGTGTCTCTCTGTGTCTAATATTCCTGTTGTTCATTCTAATGCTTCTGTTTTAAAAACACATTTCCTCTTTACTGGTTTCTTGGGAAGTATGGTTTAATTATGGCTCCCACTCAAACAGTCTTGAGCAGTAAATGTGAACACAGTACCACTGATTCTTCAGAACTTCTCAAAGCAAGAAAGAAGAAGAAAAAGAAGGGAGGCATTACTGTGGAAGTTGCAGAAGGAATTAAGAATGAAAATTTAACCTCAGAGTCTGCATTTGATGAAAGAAATATGCTGCAGCTTAAGGCAACTCACAGACGTATCCCAAGAATAGTGGAAGAGAAGAAAGATGCTTCTACTCAGACGCTTCAAGCTGCACAGAAAACGATTGATTGTCTTTATGGACGTTTAGATAAGGAGCAAGAAGCCAACGCTGCACTACAGAGCTGTCTTTCCTCAGCAATTGCTAAGTGTCTTCTGCAGGAAAAAGAAAAGCACCAGTTGGAGAGTGACCTGGATGTCATGTCAGGTGAGCTGGAGAATCTTCTCAGAACATCCAGGGGGAGCATATACAGTAGCGACATATCTTATTGAACTAAATACCGGCGGCATGCCGGGATCTGCCCCAGCTGCCGCCAGTAATGCACGCGCGCCGCCGCGTTCCCCCACTCACCCCCCCTCCTCCATCGCGCGCAATTTACACATGCTTCCGGACCCCTGTACCCCTTCTGCTCTGCCTCTCTGCTTCCCCGAACCCCCGCTTACCTTAATGTCATCTCCAGGGGTGTCGGGGAAGCCTGGGGAAGCCGGGGAAGACGGGGAAGCCGGGCGCGCATGTGACTGTGACGTCACAGTGCGCCGCCACGCGCCGCGGCTACCCGCTTTTCAGCCACATACAGCCAGCGGCTTTTGCTCGAATAAGAGCTGCCGCTGCTGTAGTGGGTTGAGAAAACAAAACAAGATACACAAATATAAGTGCAGACGTAATGCAATCAGTGGATAAATGTGGCAGTGTCTTGGCTCATATAGCTGTTCTACTCACAGGACTAAAGGGTATATATAAACAGTTGGCAAATAGGGTTGCCACCCTTGAAGGTATTTAGGCACCGGACCCCCTATCGATACTCTGTCAGCATATACCGCATGTGTAAAGAGAGAGAAAACTACATAGTGCGATCAATATGTAAACTTTATAAAAAATGAATGGGTAAAAAATGCGCACTTACAATGTGCTAATAGAATAAAAGCATTTGTCACAAATTGTGAATAGGAGATGTCCCGAGCAGCTCACCGCCTCCCTGGGTCATCAGGCTGGATGCCACGGCACTGTATCCACGATCGGAGCCTCCCTCTGTGCGCTCGTCTGGTCCTCTGACGTCACGGCTGCAGGGTTGGTTCAGCTACGGGTCGCCTCCAAGACCAAAATAGGTCTGCTGGTTTACTCAACGCGTTTCGCCCAGCTACCAGGAACTGTTCTCGGCTTCGTCAGGAGTATAATGGATAGCATGCTAGTGGCTATTTAAATACCCTTTGGGAATGCTAATTAAGCTAAAACACTCAATAAATCAATTATGATTGCACCGGGAGTTGAAGTTTAACATGATTGGAAATTACAAGACTGGTTGTCATTAAAGACTTAATAGCGTGGGATGATGTTACTATGGACACAGTATATTTATACATTACGACAGATATTACAAATATATCACAACTTAACCCTTAATGGGTATTATGAAATGTCATTCTGTATTTAAATTACTAATGAAGATGAGTGTCGGGCTAATATATTTAATGCGTCAATTAGAGATGGGAAGAGAAGGAAATCTTCCTATAGGAGACTCACTATATGATGCGTGTATTTAATGATGATAAAGAATTAGGGGGGGTAATAATAGCTGGTCATTATATTAAATCTGATCCAGAAAAAAGGGAGGACAAGGATCTATATTGCGATATTAATATGGGAAAAATGTCCGAAAAAGAGACTGATGAGGTACATATATTAGAACAGGCAAATATGTACCTCATCAGTCTCTTTTTCGGACATTTTTCCCATATTAATATCGCAATATAGATCCTTGTCCTCCCTTTTTTCTGGATCAGATTTAATATAATGACCAGCTATTATTACCCCCCCCTAATTCTTTATCATCATTAAATACACGCATCATATAGTGAGTCTCCTATAGGAAGATTTCCTTCTCTTCCCATCTCTAATTGACGCATTAAATATATTAGCCCGACACTCATCTTCATTAGTAATTTAAATACAGAATGACATTTCATAATACCCATTAAGGGTTAAGTTGTGATATATTTGTAATATCTGTCGTAATGTATAAATATACTGTGTCCATAGTAACATCATCCCACGCTATTAAGTCTTTAATGACAACCAGTCTTGTAATTTCCAATCATGTCAAACTTCAACTCCCGGTGCAATCATAATTGATTTATTGAATGTTTTAGCTTAATTAGCATTCCCAAAGGGTATTTAAATAGCCACTAGCATGCTATCCATTATACTCCTGACGAAGCCGAGAACAGTTCCTGGTAGCTGGGCGAAACGCGTTGAGTAAACCAGCAGACCTATTTTGGTCTTGGAGGCGACCCGTAGCTGAACCAACCCTGCAGCCGTGACGTCAGAGGACCAGACGGGCGCACAGAGGGAGGCTCCGATCGTGGATACGGTGCCGTGGCATCCAGCCTGATGACCCAGGGAGGCGGTGAGCTGCTCGGGACATCTCCTATTCACAATTTGTGACAAATGCTTTTATTCTATTAGCACATTGTAAGTGCGCATTTTTTACCCATTCATTTTTTATAAAGTTTACATATTGATCGCACTATGTAGTTTTCTCTCTCTTTACACATGCGGTATATGCTGACGGAGTATCGATAGGGGGTCCGGTGCCTAAATACCTTCAAGGGTGGCAACCCTATTTGCCAACTGCTTATATATACCCTTTAGTCCTGTGAGTAGAACAGCTATATGAGCCAAGACACTGCCACATTTATCCACTGATTGCATTACGTCTGCACTTATATTTGTGTATCTTGTTTTGTTTTCTCAACCCACTATATGCTCCCCCTGGATGTTCTGAGATACTTCTAAACTTTGGAACCCGTGAAACAGGTCCCACCAGTGAGGTTTGAGCTGGGGGTTTTGGTCATCACATTTATTTAATTTCATTATTTTTATAACTAATATTATTTATTCACTCTTTATTAAGCTGTTCGCTCCTTTTTGTTCACCTGTTTACACAATTACTAGGTGAGCTGGAGAAGGCATATGCTGAGGTTGCTGAGAATCGGCGCCACACTTCTAAAAGTAACGAATTCCTTGAAATCTCTATGAAGGAAATTGACAGGCTTAATACAGAGCTTAAAGTCTCCCATGAGGATATTTACTACTTCAAAAAAGAGATGGAAGTCGATCGGGAGGAGAGATGCTACTTGACAACAGAGATACGTTCTATGAAAGAAATCTTCGAAGGGTTAAATATCAGTTTTGAAACTGTAACCCAAGAGTGCAAGAATCTCTATGTCCAAGTCAGTGAAGGAGATAAGAAACTCCATGAATTAGGAGAGGAGAAGAAACAGTTGGCCCAGGAAAAGTTAGACGTGCAGACAGCACTGCAGAATGCAGAGAGAGTGCTGCAAGAAGAACGTGTCTCCCTGGAGCGGCGCACACAAGCAGAAAATATGCTGCAGAGTCAGCTGCGAGAACTGCGTACACATCTGCAGGACACCAAGGAGAAATGGGTGAATGCTGAAGAAAAGCAGCGAGTTCTGCAGGAAGAAAGTTTCCAGACTGCCTACAAAATAAGGATGCTGCAAGATTATTTGAGTACCCAGTGTGTCCCCAAAGAGCAGCATGAGGAGCTGAAGGCCACACTGAGCAAAACCAGAGCCTCGCTGGAGGAAGAGCTAAAGCTAGCAGCTGAACACACATCTCAGCAGCTCACAGCACTGCAGGCGCAGATCGCTGAGCTCAAGACACAGCTTGCCAAAAAGGAGGAGAGAGAGAAGGTGTCCGTCTGCCAAGTGGCTGGCCTGACACAGCGCTATGAGGTCAAAATGGCCGATGCCTGCAAATTATTGGACCACACAGCCCGTGATAAGGTCCGGCTGCAGCTGGAGCTGGACAATGCCCGGGAGGAGTACCGGCAGCTGCAGATCAGAAATGAAGACGATGAAACATATTTAAGCTTTACTGTGAGTCAGCTGGGAGATATGGAGTCACGACTCAACTCCAAAGAAGCCGAACTGACAACTGCATTGAGTGGGAAAAGAAGTGCAGAAGGACAGCTTCAAGAGCTGAAAAATCAAATAGATGGTCTTAATGAGAATTTAGGTGATACAACGAAACGGCAGTCACAAAAAGAGACCACGGAAAGTGAATATGTCCCCTCTGCCGCATGTGAAGAGCCTGATGTATCTGTTCCCGATGCCCCTGCTATGACGTTAGACGGATCCCTGGTGAAGTTCCTTGCTATGCCTAATATTCTTGATGCTGATGCCAACGCTCTTGTGATGAGGATAAATGCACCTCTCACAGATTTCCCATCAGCACTTGACGTACACATTAAGTTGGCCTTCCATCAAGATTTCCCTGAAGAGCCTGGAGGGTTGTCCGGAGTTGTTACTGATCCTTATGTTCCTGCAAAACATGGAGTGTTGTCCGAAGGCCATCGTGAGTCGGCCTTCCATCAGGGACACCTTGCTAAACCTGGAGGGTTGTCAGGAGGATCTACTGGCTCCTCTGCTCCTGCTGTGAAGACAAGCGCACGTTCTTCCGCTTATCTACGAAAATCTGATGCGTCCTCTGCTGAGCCTGTGACCTACTCTGTAAAGTCAAGCTTACTGCTCACAGATTCTCTGGCATTTGGGTTGATGCATCCTGACATTCAACTGTTCCGAGAGAGAATTGAATTCCTCTGTCGGCTTTCTGATGGACTTTTTCAGTCTGTACCTGTGGAGTACTCTCTGCCCGCTGACAAACCACCAGAGGTGGGTCACCTTGAGTCCACTTTTCATCAAGGCCTCCGGGAAGAGCCTGGAGGATCGTCCGGAGAATGCTCTTGAGAGGGGGGAGTAATGTCAGGGTCACCTAGACCTCCTGCCTAGCCATAGCTTCCTTGTCCACTGGGTGTGCTGCTGCCTTCTGTTGGCTCTGGGTTCCTCTGTCTGTCTGTCTTCTTGTTGCTCCTGTCTCTGTCCTTATAGCTTGCTTCCTGTCTGTTGTTTTTGCCTTTGCTTGAAGTCAGATTCCTGATGCACATGCTTCTGATATCCTGATCTGTTTTCTGTACCTGTACCATAGAAGTCTGTTCACAGTAAAAGCCCTTGCTGGTAATCTGGCTTGTCCCTGTTTGTTCCTGTTCTCAGTCCCTGCCCCCAGACCTGTCCTTGCTCCCCTGTCCTGTTCCAGTCTCCTCGTTGCTGACATCTGCTTGTTACCTGACTTCGCTACCTGCCGCCTGCCTCGGACCTCTGCTTGTTTCCTGACTGCGCTGTCTGCCACCTGCCTCGGACCCTCTGATTGTGACCCCTACTACGCTTCCTGCTGTTCCGGCCACCGAGATCCTACCCGCCACAGGAGTCTTCCGTGACACCCAGTAATATCCAAGCAGGAACACAAATTAATGTATAACCCATTCCCCAAAACGGCAACCTTCTATAGTTTACCGAAGGTGCATAAAGACCCCCTACATCCACCGGGCCGCCCAATTGTATCGGGCATTGGGAACCTCACTGAGGGCCCAAGTGTCTATGTAGATAAAGTTCTGAGAACATTTGTAAGATCCTTGCCTTCATATGTACAGGATACTCGGGATGTGTTGAAACGCCTAGAAGGAATAACTGTTGATGCAAACACAATTTTGTGCAGTATGGATGTTGAGTCACTCTATACAAGTATTCAACATCCAGTGGGCTTAAAAGCGATAGCCTCTTTCCTTTCTACTCGTGGCATTAGATATCTCAAACACAACGAGTTCGTGTGTGACCTTCTATCCTTTGTCTTAACATACAACCATTTTATATTTAACAACAAACTCTACCTCCAGGTACAGGGAACTGCAATGGGCACAACTTGTGCCCCAACATACGCTAACCTGTACCTGGGTTGGTGGGAGGAGAACAGTGTGTTTAATGAAAAGATGACAAGCTTCACGGATAATATCACTATGTGGATTCGCTACATAGATGATATTTTGATATTATGGAAGGGCAGTAAAAAACTAAAAAACTATTTAACACCTTCGTGGAAATTCTTAATTCAAATGAGCATAATCTACGATTGACGTGTGAGGTCAGTGTTAAAAATCTGGTTTTCCTAGATCTAAAAATCTCAATTAATGAAGATGGCACCATTAATACATTATCACACGCAAAAAAAACGGCGACCAATAGCTATTTAAGGGCAGACAGCCATCACCCGGCACCACTCATCAAAGGTATCCCGATGGGCCAGTTCCTCCGTATCAGGAGGAACTGCTCCAATCCAGTGGACTTCCATTCACAAGCGGAAACAATGAAGAACAAGTTCCTTAATAGAGGTTACAGCAAAACACATGTTAAAAAAGCCTACAAAAACGCAGAAAAAACCAATAGGGAAGAACTACTATATTCAAAGAGGAAATTGGATATGGAAAAAACCATCATATATATAGGTACCTACAGTGCCCAATGGAATCAGATTAAATCCATCTACAGGAAGTACTGTATTGGCATATCCTCTTCGAGGATAAAGACCTTCGTGAAGTTTTAAAACCATATCCAACAATGGTACCAAAAAGATCAAAGAACTTAAAAGACACGTTGGTTCACAGCCATTTCCAAAACAAGTCTCAATTTCAAACATGGCTTCCACAGAAAACACAGGGCACCTATAGGTGCGGAACATGCAAAGCATGTACATATATCCATACCAGCAAATCTTTTAAAAGTACTAACAATAATAAAACTTTTCAAATGAAAAGTTTTATAAATTGTAAAACCATACGAGTAGTATACCTAATTACATGTAAATAGGGGATACAATACGTAGGGAAAACGGGCCGCCAGTTCCATAGACGCATATTGGACCACATTAGATCTATTAGGAATGAGTTAGACACTCCAGTGTCATGCCATGTAAGGGGACATCATGGGGGAGACATTAACGCCCTACAATTTCAAGGCATATTTTGCCTCAAAAGCAATACAAGAGGGGGGGATTGGGACAAAATTCTTTTACAGCAAGAGTCCCGTTGGATATACCAACTATCCACCCGATCTCCATCAGGTTTGAATGAGGGCTTCCTCTTCACCCCCTTCCTGTGAATCTTCTAGCCGCTATTGATACTTACCTGCAAATTGTGTATTAATCTCAATCCTGACCCTATTTACTAAATGTATTCTTCTCTTGGAAAAAGAATCATCTCCTTGGAGTTACTCACTCCTACACTTCATGGTAAAAAATGGCAAGAAATATCACATTTAAACATTGACCATTGTTTAGTCAGTGTTTTTAACTAAATGTCACAACTTATAACAGGTCAATAAAAAGCAAACAGCTGATTAAAAATGTTAATTTGCAAATATAGGTAAATATATACATTAATAAAACACACTGAAAGCAAATACTAACATGTCGCTATATCCTCCAATCAGAGATACGATACCTGTCCAGGATGATGCAGACTATGATGCGATACCACAAGCGCACAGAATCTCCTGCAATCATAATGAATAATGTATATTTATTCTAAGTGTGAGATATGGGGTCGTGTGAGAGTGGCTAAACCAATAGAGACATTTTATAATTTAGCTAAAGTAGCCAGATAGAAGGCCGATTGCAATGATACCTTGTTCTTGTTGTTATTATGGATGTCGCGTGCTGATGACGCGACGCAACTCCCGGCCATTCAGCATATGGCATTCTCCGTTGCTGTAGCAACCCTCCTGTGTATTCAAAATAACAGAGAGGCAGGGGAAATGTGTAAAAGGGTCACGTGATCGTGACCAACCAATTAGATGTATCAACAGCCATGTGGCAATGACACTGACATCTTGTTGTTATTATGGGATGTCGCGCGCTGATGACGCGACGCAACTCCCGGCCATTCAGGATATGGCATTCCTCGTAGCTATAGCAAACTCCCCCTGCGTGTTCAAACTAATAGAGGGGCAGGGGAACCATGTAAAAGGGTCACGTGACCGTGACCTACCAATGAGATGTATCAATAGCCATGTGATGTGACATAGCCAATTAGGGCCTTTTAACCTTATGTAACCTAATTTGAAGTGTGGGAGGAACATGGATGTAGAGGACCTATCACAGTCTGATACCAATTATCCAATAGTGTAAGGATTATGTGTATAAAGATCTGTAAGAATCACTTTGTAACTGCCCCCGATGAAGCCACAACGGTGAAACATATGTTGGGCAGGCTAAGCGCTACCACCTAGTGCGCTGGCTAAATCGGAGAGGTCTGTTGCCTTTTCTCAGTTAGAGTGTTTCGGAGCCTTCAATGGGAAGCACAACACTCTGACTACTTTCTATATGGTATGGATTCGAGTACAAGACACATACTTTGTGATCTTGAGATAGTTGCATATTGACTCTGTACAATTGCTCACCAAGACAGACCTATAGGTTCATTAATTTCTGAACCTAATGGTCTGGGAAAACTGTGTGTTTATAACTGCATATATTTGTATAAAGCTGGCTCAATTAAATATATCACCTACTATTAATGTTTGAGCACACACAGAGTTGCAATACTCTCCATTTTCTATACATCTAGGAGTAGTCCTCAAACGACATAGAATTGTATTGGAACAACTATCACTGTTAGTATAATTATATAACAGTGGGACAACCTTATAATTAATAGTTGTTCCTAATTTACACTGTCAGTTTGAATTAGAGCACACAGATACCTCCTCCGTTTTTCATTTATTTTTATTCACTTTGGTTCACGTTAGAATTGCTGCAATAAATATATTTTAATCAATTTATTAATAAATAGTAATTTTTAATATAGGCATAGGTGTTTTCTTCAGTGCGGCCATTAGGGAGCTCTCTTTCTTTTCTGTGTTCATTATTAACCCCATCCCTGCCAGCACCACCTCCGCATCCTTTATTGTAGTTTTTGCTCTGTTATTATACAGGACACAACACATTTGTTTTCCCTCCTTTGTGATTATTATTGGTGTGGTGCAAGGTACACAATTTAACCTTTTTTAAGGCCATCCTACCTCTCCTTCTGATATGTACAGCTGCTAATATGCAATTTATTCTTACTTGCACCGATCTTGACAATCGGCATAGGCATATCATTTTGTTTGGTCAGTGGTTGATTACCGTTATCTCTATTTGCTACACTCTTAATCTTCAACAGCATCTCTGGACTCATGCTTTTAGAATATTTCAGAATATCTTTTGGACAATGCCTTGCTATATGTGTAGTGACACTGCATTATTTGTGTCCCATATCACTTATTTATACACCCCATTGGTTCTAAATGTATCAAATTGTGCCATTATTTATATGGTGTGCACTATCCCCAATTAAGACCTTTGGAGCTGTGTTTGTGGGCTTTACTGATACATATTGCAATTTGTTTTACACACTGTTAGCTATAGCATGTCCTATACTTGATGTATTCAGTGCACAAGTAATTCCATACAGCCACGTCATCCTTGTATATATATTTTTTATCCTTACACGATTCTCTGCACTATTTTGGTGAGCACATTAGGTGTTCCACGTTAATTGCTTCCCTGCCAGCCATCCTGCCCATCAGCCTGTTTGCGCGAACATTTAATTCACATGGGTCATTGACTATGCGCATGCTCATTAATACATTAGTACTACTTACCAGTTTAATATATTCAAGATGGCCACCGTTCTCCCTGTGATAGGTTGCTTGTAGGGCACACAGGCAGGTGATGCTAATTTTCTGTGATTGGTGTTTTTCAGCAGCACTGGGGTTTTGGGCTATATATGTACTCTGCACTGCATTCATTGCACCACCTTGAAAAAGGTCCTACTGGGGGACCGAAACGTTGGTTTATGTGTCTTTTTCAATGCAAAAACTTGTGATCAAACTTACCAGAGTGCTGTCTCCTGATCTCGTGCTTCAAACGGTATCGTATGGTTTATATATATATAAAGATTATATATATATATTTATATATATATATATATATATATATATATATATATATATATATGTATATATACAGTGTTCGACAAACCTATACATTTGCTCGCCCCGGGTGAGTGGATTTAACCCCCGGGCGAGTAAATATTGGCCCAAGCAGCACACGTTTGGTACTAGGTGGCGAGTAGATTTTTTTGTGATTTGTCAACCACTATATATATATATATATATATATATATATATATATATATATATATATAATCTTTATAAAGATAATATAATATATACAGTTAGGTCCGGAAATAATTGGACACTGATAAAAGTTTTGTTATTTTGGCTGTGTACCAAAATAAATTCAAGTATATATATATATATATATGTATTTCACTGTGTATTTGTGTCATATTGGATGTAGCTCTCGGCTCCCTTTGTGTTTTGTTTGCAGTAGTATACAGTGTCACGCTCAGTAGCACTCCTTTTGACACTTATAAACATACATATATTTTGTGGTAATTTTTGGGGTTTATAAGAGCTTACTAGGTATATGTGTGTGTGTATATATATATATGTAAATATATTATATATATATATATATATATATATATATATATATATATATATATATATATATATATATATATACAGCTGAAGCCTGTTATAACGCGGTTCTCAGGGTCCACATAATGATACTGCATTATAACCGGGATCGGGGGGGGGGGAAAGGCCGCTGTGATCAGTACTTACCTGGAGCAGGGCACAGGGGATCCGATAACATGGGCCAGCCATCGCGGGGGGTGGTGTGTGTGTCCGTATGTGTGTCCATGTGTGTGTGTGTCTGTGTTTGTTCGTGTGTCCATATCCGTTATAAATAAAGATTTGAATAGAAGTTTGCTTTTTTTTTTAACATGTACTGTATTTAAATCATTAATGGAAACGGAAACACAGGAAGATAGACAAACACAGACACATACACATACACCTACACCTGACGTCATTCACGCGGCACTGCTTGAGGAGCTCGGTTGCGTCCTCAGCATGGTGGTGCAGGCGGCCGGGGAAATAAAGGTAGGTGATGTTTGGGAGCCAAGCTCAGCCCGAGCTATAAGCGGATCGCGCTATAATGGGGTTGAGCTATATACACACACATATATGTATACATGTTTCTAAAGAAGGAAATAGAGAGAGATAAAGAGAACTTTTTAATTTGAGAATAAAACAGATAATGAAACAGATAATAAAACCATCTATGGGGTATGCTGCTAAAATGAAATAATATATACTGCACCGACACACTTTATTCGAGCAAATACCCAGTATGTAATTGGCAGATACCTGGAATGCGCCGCTCCTCACCTCTGACAAGCCCCGTTGCGTTTGCCTTCCCAGCCTGGGTTCATGCCTGGCTGACGGGCGGCTGATCTGTTAAATGATAATGATTAGGATTTAATAGGCTGCAATGCTTCGCGTGTCTACCAGATGGCATAAATTCATGAATTGTAATGCAGTATATATATATATATACTGTGCAGTATTGCAGCCAGCGGGAATAAAATGCTTCAATCCCTGCCTGGAAAATACCTCAATGCACTCGGGCAGAAAACAGTCACAAACCTCAATACACCCGGGTATACCCGAATTCGTGGGACTAGCCGAGCTCGAATAAAGTGTGTCGCCAGTGTAGTACATTTAACCCCAGATTTTATTGGGCATTCCAGTGGTTTGATCATGTACCTTTGGTAGCACTTGTGGCCACACAAGCATAAGTGAATAGTAGATATTTCAACTCTCTGATAGGGATAAGAACCATAGATAGTGCTATAGATAATTTGTTATTATAAATCTCGAGCTAATCCACAGTTGGATTGGAGAAAAGACGTTTGTAGCAATGTATCTTTAAGTTGTCTTAGTGCTTTTTTCTTTTTTCAGGGAGCTACCCTTTCAACAAGAATAAGAGGGTCATATCAATGACAGGCATGTACGGCTTGCCAATATACCAACTTTAATGATCGCTTTGGTAAGAAACACTTGATCCATGATTACATCAACAGTTGTATAATGCCTCTAATGTCCAGTTGGGTACCGATACATTGGAATGACCACCAGGTCTTAGGAGGAAAGGGTACTCAAGTATGTGTACAAAATCTTCAGTGCAAGAAGTCTGATATGCTGAATAAACTTTAACCCTGTTGACATGCTAAATAAGCCGGACACCATTCTCATGTATTTTAAAAAAAAAAAAAAAAAAAAAAAAAAGCTGTGTACTTTAGATCACTGCTCCACCTTTATGTATCCAGGACAAAAGAACTACACTAGAGATGACATATGAAAATAATGAAGTATGGGGAGATTTAAATTAGATACCAGAGGAGGGGATGTAAACAAAATTTTTCTGTAGAAGTAATGCCATCTTGTTTTACTTCTGAATATTAAAGTACATTTAAGTATAATTGGGAAACATTATTAATTTACATTTTTATAAAAACTATATTTTGATATGCAATGGAGGAAATACAAATGGAATTTAAAAGGAATGGCAGCTCATTCCTTTCATTCCTTTCTTAGGAATGGTAGCTCAATTTTAAATAGTTATGGTTATAACAGATGAAAGAAATTACATGGTTCCAAACAACCCTTTCTGACAGTACTTATCCATTCTATTCTGGACAAATATAGCACTTAAATCAGTGTATATAACTTTGCTTTGTCCACAGTAGGCACCATCTACTCCTATAATGTCAGACGTTATAAATAGAATTTGGTATGCCTTTCCCATGCACAACTTGTTATAAACTAATGCAAAAGAAAACAAATCAATGTTGTTCTTAAATCATTATACTGTATTAGGAAACTTGCACAATAAATGAATGATTGCTATGTCATTTATAAAATATAACTAGGCAGAACTGGTATGGTGTCTTTTATGGGGACCACATGCAGATACAGTGACACCATACCAATTATTCCACAGACTCATGAAGCTTTTAGTTATGCAGATTAAGAAGTAATGATAAATAGCAGAGAACAAATTAGAAGAAATAAATTACATACACAAGTAAATGTATATACAAAAAAATGTATTTTAGAAAAAAACCACAGATTAAACAAAGCTATAAAGTTAAATAGAATGCCATAAGAGGGATATAAATAAATAATAGCTAATGACAGAGAAAAGTCTGATCGGAATAGGAAACCATATGAATTACAAGCATAATCTTGCTAACCACATAATAGTTAGCTGGAGCTGTTTCTATTAGTATACAAATAGTATAAGTTAGTTTTCCATGTGAGCTTAGTGTTTGCTAGAGAAATGATCCTTAGACATATAGGGGCCTATTATATAAGGCTTCATTAAAAAAATCGCTGGACCGTTTACACCGCCAGTTTTCTTAGTGTTGCTATCACGGTATTCAGAAAGCCTCGATTACCCTTGATAGCAAAATTCCAAAAACGGGCGAATAGCTGGCGACATGATGCTTGCCTCTCTTAAAAGGGCTTACACAGCAATTTCTTTCAGCTGCACAGAAAGAGCTGCCTCTCCCTGTGCATATCTCGCCAGCGATCAAAAGATTTTAATATACATTTTATTACTAGTGTAGATGAGCAGGGGGTCTCCAGAGCAGAACAGCATTGATTTGAGATCCGGGGACCCATTGCTTCCCGAGATACAAGCAACGTTATGGGGTGCTGGTATTTCCTATGCATTTAAATGTTTTACATCACGTGACAGTGGGAACAAAATGCATAGGAGATACCGGCACCCCATTATGGGGCCTGTATCTCGGGAAGCAGGGCGTCCCCGGACCTCAAATCAATGCGGTTCTGCTCTGGAGACCCCCTGCACACTAGTAACAAAATGTATATTAAAACAGCATCATTACCTTAGCGGCTAGCGTTAAACCTCAGTAGCCTGTTTCTTGGGGCAGAGGGGGAAGATGAAGGGGGTAGTAGTCCCAGCGTAGGTGGTTAGGCCTGCCTGGAAGGTTGTGGGAGGAGTTACCCCCTTCATTACCATAGCGATGGGAATCGCTATGGTAATGAAGGGGTTAACCAGTCTTGCTACCCCCCGGAAGGCCTAAACATCCATCTATGGGGCTACTACCCACTTCACCCAATCCCTCTACCCCAAAGAAACAAAAATAAACACAACAACCCAACTAACCACCTCCTCTACCCCCAACAACACCCCCAAACACATGCAGTACAGTAATGGGCAAAATTACTAATATACACATATGGCTAATATTGCATTTGCTCATTATAAAATCAAACATTAGGCAGCCAACATAAATAAAGTAAATAAAACATTCAACTTACACCTGCCATCATGAAGGGCATCCTCGTCAGCATACTTCAGGTCGATGTCCTCCGATGCCAGCAAGAATACAAGAAAAAATATAATCTAATGGCCCCTAACCCCTTAATCCACTTAGTGGTTAATAACCGCTACAGTAATTAAAAGGTTAACCTACCCTCCCCTGCTACCCACCCGGGATGCCTAACCACCCACCCTGTGACTACTATATCCACCTTGTACCCATTGATTGGCACAGTGGTATATCATACCCATATAATATGGGCATGATAAGCTACTATAGCAGTCAATGGTCACCCTAATACAAAATCCTGAATGTCCAAAATACACAATAATAAAACCTATACAACAAGCACCTAAACCCCCAAACTGTAAAATTAAAAGCAATAGGCAATAAATCACCTAATTAAAACCACTAGCCAACCAATCACTTAAAAATATAAAACCACTAGCCAATGAATCCCCTAAATAAAACCACTAGCCAACCAATTTATTAAATAAATTTAAAAAAAAACTAGCCAATCAATGAAAAAAATCCCACCACTAGCCCCCAAAATAAGTGTAATAGCTAAAAGCACTAACCAACACAACAATTAATTAATAGAACCACTAGACAACACCACTTTAACAATTAGCCAACAAAATACATCATTTAAAAAAAACGCAAAACAATCTGGAAAAAAAAAATTAAGCCATCAGAAATCAAAACAATTTAATCTAAAAATAAAAATACATAGAAAATATAAGTCAAAAGAAGAAATACATTTTCCAAAAAATGCATTGGCTGTTACTGTATTCATCTGTACCCTTAACAGGTACAGATTAATACATTAGCAGTCAATTGACAATGAAAAATATAAAAAAAGAAAAATCCAATGAAAAACCCTGTAAAAATAAAAGTGCATACATTCAATATTGATCTTTCCTTTAGTTGCGTTGGCCCTACGAATCCTGAGTAATCAGGAAGCTCACGAACAAAAAAGGCCTGAAACTCCATCCCATGCTATCCGCCATGAAGATCCGGATCAGGTACCCCAATTCTTCCTTCTTTTCTCTTCAATCAGCTTCTTCTATCTTCTTCTGTAATTATTTCTTCATTTTCTTAATCGTCTGTCTTCATCTGTCAATCCAAAAACCCAATGGTAGATGTTGTCTCATCGTCTTCTTGGGCTCAAATTAGGAGTCACGGCCTTAAATATGGCATGTGATGTCACATTTGGGTGGGAAATGGTTCAACAGCCATCTAATTGGCTGTGAAAACCATCTGCCCTCTTTTTTTTTTTTTTTACAGTGCCGTCATGTAAAGGGATTGAAGCCAGCCGATCAGAATGGCAGCATTTGTTGGCAAATGTATTTCATCTTTTGACTGTTATATTTTCTATGTACAGCTCAACCCTGTTATAACGCGATCCATTAAGATGTGAATCCACTTATAACGCGATGCAAGCGTGGCTCCCGATTTTCGTATGTATGAATACTTTTACAACACGATTATTAGTATCTTAAATACTTTATTGTACAATGCATACAATTGTACATTATTTTCTAACGCGATCCGCTTATAACGCGATGTGATTCTTTGGACCCCAAGTAGGCTGTGTCTCTTGATCCCTGCCCTCTCCCTATCAGTGTTAGATGAGGAAGTTCATAGATATAATGTAATTAGTGCACTGCTAGGGAGAAGACATGCCTCAATAACCAGAGCCCATGAGAAGGGGAATGTTTTGTTTGTTAACAGAAACAATAAACAATAACAAAATGTATGAAACAATTGGAAACAAAATGTATGTTCTTTAATATGTTGGTCATACAATGTTTTTCATGTTCAAAACCTATATTTATTGACTAGTACAGAAGAGAAATGTTTACATACAACACACAGAGATAGTGTCTCCATATGCATATGTTGTCAACAAAGGAAAAATCTAAATGTACATTTTGACACTAGTGGAGATGAGCATGGTTTCTCTGAAAATGAAGCGCATTAATTTCATGTGAATTGACCCCCTGGCTCCATAGATACAGGCCCCGTTATGGGGTGCAGGTATCTCCTATACATTTAAAATTCCTGCGCCACGTGACATTTCTAATAAAATGTATTTGATTTACCGGCACCCCATAACGGGGCCTGTATCTTGGGAAGCAGGGGGTCATCGAGACTGAAATCAATGCGGTTCATTGCAGGAAACCCCCTGAATACCGCCCCCCCCCACTATGAATAAAAAGTACATTAACGCAGGTTCATTACCTTAGCGGATATCCGCCTAGGCAGTGAAAGGGTTAAGGCAAACTACAACTCCCCTGCAACCCTCCCACAAGTCCTAAACACCCACAAAGGGGCAAATACTCACTTCACCCACCCCCGCTACCCACAATAATCCTGGCACGGGTGTTTAACCCCTTCATTGCCTTAGTGGTTAGCCGCTAAGGTAATGAAGTGGACTGTAAATGCATTTTTCCTGCATCTGATTGATGCCGGGGGTCTCCAGTGCTGGTATTAATGGGTATCAGTTCCGGAGACCTCAGTATCAATCCGAGGCAGGAAAAAGGCCTGATTTTTTCTAAGTCCCATCTCGCCGCCTTATCGACACTTCTCCCCACCCTCCCACCAACTTTTTCTGGCGTCTGGATTTGGGGATAAATTCACTATTTTAGAACAGCGATAGGCGTCCACCTATGCAATAAACGTTTATAATCCACTTATCGACGCTTACTGAATAGCAGTAGGCATTTTGGATGATAAGTGCTCGATAAGTGGATTATAAACGCTTACTGCATAGGCCCCTTAGTAACATTCAGTGGGATCCGCTGTGACCTCTATTAGAGAAGAAAACATACAGTATACCGCTGCTCACTATTAAATAATCATAAACATAGCGGCCGAACAATTCGAACACTAGAGTTGTAAAGCAAGCATAGTTGATCAAGAACTCAGATGGAACACTGTTGCTAATGACTGGCTACACAGTTAATAAATACAATCTCAATGAGCCCCTACTAACTTGAATGAAGCACTGTCCCAGTTAACTAGCCTAACTCATGTATGCCTCTAGCTAGTCCTTGCAGTGCATAATAAATATATTAATAGCAAGTACTCAAAGCAAGACCCATCTGCTTGGTATCGC
This sequence comes from Ascaphus truei, assembly GCF_040206685.1. Lineage (NCBI taxonomy): Eukaryota > Metazoa > Chordata > Amphibia > Anura > Ascaphidae > Ascaphus > Ascaphus truei. Next base: position 121,611,743 of record NC_134483.1, read on the forward strand.
AGAGGTGGGGGGGAGGAGCGCGTCCTGGGGCAGGAGGGTTAACCCCTTCATTATCTTAGCATTTAGCCACTAAGGTAATGAAGGGGCGTATCTAATATATTTTAATATTCTGTTATTGGGGTTTTTTGTAATACAGCTGACTATTTATTACAATTGCAAAGGCCTTGTTATCCACAATGACAATCAATGGTTTTATATTTAATATTTATTTTTAATGTGTTAATTATTATTTGTTAAACGTGCACATTTTTTGTGTAAATGATCAAAACCACTTCTAGCAATATTTGGCTAATAGGGATCTTAGGTAGGAGGGGTTAACCCCTTAATTACCTTAGCGGTTAGTAAAGCATTGCATGACACTGAATTGGTTAGTGAGAATAGGTAGTGTAGTTTTATACTTATATCAATTCCTTCGTAGCCCTTTGTGGTCAGCAAATCATAGCGACCCATAACTAGTTGACTCTTGGGCTACTAAAGAGTTAATATATATGGGCAATGTGTTAAAAGTAATAATTTATCACCTATTTCATGCTGGTTTCATTTAAAGTATCTGGCCTATGTATGTAATGGCAAAGGCAAGACAGGGATAACACCAGCCTGCACTAGCTGATATTTCTTTCTGGTATTTCTGCCATTGATATACTGTATCAGTATGTCAGTTTTTACCTAAAAATGTTGTGTTATGCCTATTGTTTTTATTGAATATGATGCTTGTAACAGATCTGATAAAAAGTGTTTTATTTTTTTGGTGATGCAATGGTGATGTATTGAACGATAAAAATAAGGCACTTTTTTGCCGTTAATGCAGCATTTTTAGGGATACTACAGCTTGATGTATCCGATTCCGATGAAATTAGCATTCTTTGAAACTTATACTGTATCTGTTTGAATCAATGCATTGTCCACTCCACTGCACTACTAGCATTGAGTGACTGACTCAAAAGAATGAGTTCAGTAATTAAAAATTAAAAAAAAACCATCAGAGGCTGATGGTCAGAGATTAACTCAACTAAACGTAGCTAAACGTTACAGCTGCACAGTTTGTCAGTGTCTCAGAGTGACATTTTTTAAAATATGCCCAGATATAATAAAAAAAATTATTTGGACCATCAAGTGGGGGAGGGCCCCCAAAACAAAAGACAGCAGCACTCAAACTGCGGTGCAATGCAGGCAGTGTTGCACCCGTCCCTATCATCTCTGTCAGAATTGTCAAATTGGCACCTGGGAATGCAGGGCAGATAGTCACCAATTCTGTAACATCTACTTTAAGTGGGCATTAGCACAGTGCTTGGCTTGGCTTGTTGTGTACTGTATGTATGTCCTAAACAAGCTTTCTGTATCATCTCTCAATAACAAACAGGTGGGAGGGAGGGCCCCCAGGACAAAGGCTTTGTTTTTTTTAAACAGCAATAAACAGTTTATTTGATAACTGGATAGAATGTATGCACTCTTAAGACATTTGAAAGGCATCTTAATGTAGTTTCGGATGACGGGTTTACTTTGTATAAAGGTGTAGTGAATATTGCAAAATTATTAAGTATTTTGATAAATCTGGCACCTAAGAGGTTAATGTTGATTTGCAAATTGTCTTAAAATTCAATAATAATTTTTATAGTATTTCAAACTACTGCCTAGTTTTATGTTTTTTTATAGGACTGATGGTATCTGGGTCTGCAATTGGGGATCTTGCAATTCTTCCCTGACAGAGGGGAATAAACAAAAGTCTTTGAAATGTACCCTGAATTGCATTCTTGCAGGATTTGTGGAATATGTGGGGTGTGGCCAAGATGACCGCTCAGCTTTGGGTAAAGTTACTAAATATTAAATAATGGGTCTGACAGCAATTCACAAGAATGACAAATATATATGTGTAACCATAGTGATTACACAAATCAAATGATAGTGAAAAACAGGATTTTCCATCTATAATCTCTGATACCTGTTTTTCATGCAAAAGTAGAAGTTAGGCTGTCATATTTCATATTCAGGCTTGCGTAGCAAGATGGCGTTTTTCTAAGTATTATAAAAAAAAGTTATGATGTTTTATATATTGATCCAAAGTTTTTAAAACAAAGATTTTTTTTTCTTATTTTATAAAACTGTTGTGGAAGCCGATTGATGAAAAGGCATCGGTTGAGGACACACCCAGAAATTAGGTATATTTCAATGAACATGTTTTAGGATGTAGGCCCTGCCATTGAGTTATAAAATTAGGATTCAACACAGCTATGTTTTGGGATCAGACATGTAAATTATCATTTTTCATACTCTCTGGGAAGAACCTGCTTCATGTGGTAACATACAGGGAATTCTGTTTCAATTCTGTCTGGGCCGTGACATGGGAGAATTAAACATGCAGGAGATAGTGGCACCCCATACCGGGGTCTGTAATTTGGGAAGCAGGGAGTCCTTTGAGCTGAAATTAATGTGGTTCAGCTCCAAAGACCCAATGTTTCAGTAATATGTTTTTTGTTTTTTTTAAATGAAAGCCGCATGATCACCCATTAGAGGTGCGCAGAGAGAGAGTGACTAATTCTATTTCTTTCAGCCTGGTAGGATTCACAGAGCGGCAGTACAATTCAGAAGCAGGGAGCCCTGCTGTGTTAATTCTGATGGGCCATTAGTCTGGTCATGGTGATTTAATGAGCAGACCATTGTGAAGAAGTTGGCATCTACGGTTTCCTGGGCGACTATGTGACAAACCATCTAGTTGCATTTGCACTTCAGTGATGGGACTCCTTCAGCACCAAAGTCCCTATTTCTGTGTCCACTGAGCCCTAGAATTACCACAGTAATTATTAAACATATAGAAGGACTGTTATCCTTTCCTCTCTATACTGGTATAAAATAGGCCATTCCTATCATCCTGATCCATGATTCAATGGTCTCCACTTCCCAGTAATGTCATCCTGAGAAACAAATCTTGGTGCTTAAAAGTTAAAACTATTACTCATGGTCATCACCATGGTTAGGAACAGTGTCACAGGGACGTGCGAACCAAGGTCATCTATTGTTAAAGAATTCTATGTTACACTTCTCTGGGAAGCATGGAAGTTGGGACAGGACATACCCCACAAGCCTGGCATCACGAGGGTCCATCATTAGGGAAGTACTGCAGTGATGGGACTCCATCTGCACCAAATTTCCTAGCTCTGTATCCACTGAGCCCTAACATTAGCACAGTTCAGAAAGGGTTATTGTTACTCTAGACAGGGATCAGACTCATCTTGCATTTTGGGTGAAACAGATGAAATTCCTGCTGCGAAGCTCCATTCTGCAGCACCCACATATGCATATTGCATTTCGCAGTCGGGAGTGGGTAAGTTGAATAATCGTTTATGCTCATATCTCTGATTCAGATTTAAGCCCAAATCTCCTATTTTAAGGCAAATATAGTTTCTGCTCTGATGACCTAGCACACATAAAAGTCAGCATTGTCTGATTCACATCTTTGAAAGACAGTTAATAGCTCACAGACAGTGATGTTGCAAAGCTCCTCAATGTGAAGGATCTTCCTGGAGACCACACCCCCTTCTTTATTTCAAGCTGTGCTGGATTAGATCAGAGAACAATGTATCTTCGTTAATGGTGATATCACTCAGGACTTACTTTTGTAGGACTTCAAGCTGCTGTAGCATAGTTCAGAAGGGGTACAGTTACTCCAGGCAGGGATTGTACTCCTGTTGAGTTTGGGATGTAACCCCTGAAATTGCTGCTGGGTAGCTCTTTTGTGCCTCACCCACCGATGCATACTGTACCTCCTCGTGTCAGGAATAGGCCATTTGATAGCCTGCGTCCTTCTTTGGATGTATTAGCCATTTATAATGCGTCCTCTCTGTAATGGAAAAACCTGATTCCCAACTACCTGTGGTCAACTCATCACCATGGATGCCCATTATACTTTAAATAAAACTGGTACTTTTTAGCAACTGTTTATTCCCAAAAATATATGAACCATGTGCACTATCATTTGTATCTAGCGTGGATGTGATTTGTAAGATAAACTAAGACAAGTGATTTGCTCAGTCATTCTGCAAGTGTGCAAAAGGACACTATTACATTGGTAATGTAGGTCTTTCTGATAGGGTGTTCTTGACGTGATTGTAGAATTGATGTTTTGGCCAAAAGATTGAACTACTGTAAATGATTCATACTTATGAGAAGAAAAAAACATATAATATTAACTAAATAATTTGTTATTTTGGATGTGCATTGGGTCTTCTTTGTTTACCATAGTGTACAAAACAAAACACATTTTCCAAATCCTCATGTTCATGTCCTGAACAATTGCTGTTTCATATTTTAGAATAATACAAAAATATATTGGAATCAATAAACAATATGTAAACACTACACATTTAATAATTGTGTAAATATCGATGACAGGAGTGACGTATATACCACTACAAATGATGAAATTCTACTCAAGTTTCCTTTTCAAAAAGGCATCCATGGTGGAAAGGGTGGTGGATTCTATGCCCTGACAAGTATATTGTTATCAGCGTGGGGCCTTTCACAGTGCCTGCGCAGGATGCCTACACATCCCAGAGTTACAGTAAATGCCATTAATATCTTGACAACTTGCAACAATAAAGTTGCAAGTATTATCGTGACAGGGCCTTTCCCTGGTTTAAAAAGGAAGCACACCTTGCAGCAAATGAGTTCAACAGGGAGCTGGTTAATTGCAACTAGAGTCAATTAGCCAGTCTCCACCTGGCTCATCAAGCAGGTTTAAAGGTGTGCTGCACAAACTGCATGGGGTTCTCTAGAACTGAGGGACTGTGCTACCAGAGAGATCTCCAAGAAACAGATCTCTCTAGCACTGAAGACATGGGTGCTGCCAGAGAGATCTCAGGGAATTAGACTCTCTATTCCAGGACGCAGCAGACCCTACAAGAGCCCCCATCCCCTCCACGGACACCAACCCAGACTGACAGAAAGAGACACTGCTTAGATGTACCTCTTTGGACTTTGGGGTCAGAGATTGGAAAGAGGCCTAGCCTCCTAGCCCTGCAGATAGGGACTGGAAGTGTGAGTTGACCCTTATAAAAGGATAGGCCTATTTTTGTTTTGCATGTTGATATGAAGCTGTACTGTTTGAGGCTGCGACCATGCTGCTGCTAAGTGTGCTTGGCACAATCACTTCAGTGATTCTCAATAAGTACAGCGAAGCTCAGACAGCGCGCACGCTCGTGCACGTATGCTTTGCAAAGCTAGGCTCTTGGGGAGACAGGGAAAATTGATTTTCAAGCGCGCTGAAGGGTCACACGACCCTTCTTCAGCCAATGAGCACCAGTCAATGCACACAGCACACACACAGATAGAGCCCTAATCCAGCCAAAGGCACGTCCCGGCCACGCCCTCCACTTGCACTTCAAAAATTCAGCAGGACAGCCGAGTGCTCATGCTTGGACAGTTGGTCACATCACCGGTCTCAAGCATGAGCGTGCTCACCGGCAGCATGGCCACAGCCTAAAGCTGTGGTTAAATAAAAGCCAATGTTTATTTTCCTTTTAACTATGTGTTGCACTGTTTCCCTCTAAACACAGAAGCTACTATTGCTGTATGTACTTGTATGGCTCACAGGAGCCTAAGCCTCTGCTCTGGGAGCCTGGGGTATATATATTCGCAATACTCATGGTGCAACGCCTTCACCTGGGAAGGATCTTGACCTTGCGGGAGGAGCCCCTCACAGGACACAACCAAATAACACACACTTTGTATAATAGAACAAGAACAGACTTTACTGAACATTTATATACTTATCACTATAAGGTGTATGAAGATGCATCCGACCAGTTCCCACTAATAGCACAACTAGCCAACGCACCTCGCAGGGTGCAACCCTTTACCGTGTCCCCACACCGTGTTCTTAATACCTGTGAGTCCCCTTAGTCACTCCACCCACCGAGTGTCCCCAAGTGTGACTCTTCCACCCTGGCGTGGTCAATGCCTGATGTACCGGTATGTTGGTGCACGTAAGATACGATACCTGCCCAGTGCGACGGCACCTGGGCCCTTAAATATCTTCAAAAAGAATCCGCCGACCTCCTGCGCGATGTCCTGGCTTCACCAGCGCGATGATCCATCAGGGTGATCCCACCCTGAAGATAGTCTCTCTCTGGGAGTGCAGCATCCGCTGTGTCCCTAACTATCACTGTATAACACTAAGGGGCAGGGTCCCTAACCTAGGGCCTGTCCCTGAAGCACAACAACCTATATATGGCTCAGGGCCTAATTGGGGCCTAGGGGGCTGCTGGCCTAATGCAGTGGGTCACAGACCCTTGCAATCACCTCCTACCCCTAGCTCTTCTTGGTCCCGACTGAGCAAACGTGCTCCCCTGCAGCCTTCTCCTTCCCCTTCCTTAGGAATCCAAACACCCTATTGGTTCCCTGGCGTCCTAAGGCTCATGGGACTTGTATTCCCTGCCAAGAGCCTTCTCCTGATTTACTGGGGTTTCGCGTGCTCATCAGTGCGCATGCGCGACCTGCCTCAGTGCCTCCCATTGCGCAATTACACTGCGCATGCGCGCGCACAATCTAGGATGGCGGCGCCCTACTGATGGAGCCGCCGGTGCCCCTGGCGACATGCTAGCCTCTCCGCTACCACCCGGCATTAGAGAAGACACGTGCATGGCGCGCACATGCACCCGCACCTCGCCCGCGACCGGTTGCCCTATCCTGACCGCCGCGGTCAGTACAGGGACGGGGTATGTCACCACTCAGAGGGGGACCTGGCTACATATGTCTCCCTGGTTATACCTCTGCATTTGCCTCCTACAATTATCCAAACAACTTTAATTTTCTCCTAGTTCTGTTAGTGACATTACATCCATAAAAGCTGACATCTTTAAGTTTTGTAAATCTCCAACGTAAACATTTATTTTATAATTTGGATATTGTAATGTATATTGCATTCTGATTTTGATTTTGACACTGCACACACTCACAGCATACTGCACACACTCACAGCACACTGCACACACTCACAGCACACTGCACACACTCACAGCACACTCTCACTGCACACTCACAGAACACTCACAGCACGCACACAGCCCCCCCTTAATCCCCCTACCTCCGTGTCAGCTGCTGGGGCATCGTGGGGCTGCCTGTGGGGATCGGGGCTGGGGGGGGTGATTTGTGCGTGGCTGGGGGGATCGGTGCCGGGCTGGGGTACGAGGCTGCTGGTGGAGGGGATCAGTGCCGGGCTGGGGTGCAGGGCTGCTGGCAGGGGGGATTGGTGCGGGGCTGGGGGGGGCAGGGGATCATGGCGGGGGATCGTAAATTAGCGTGACCCCGGTTATAGCGCAGTCGGATCGGGTGGCCCCTGAGGACCGCGCTATAACGTGGCTGAGCTGTACATTATACCTACTGTATGATATGTGACATTGCACATGTTTCTGTGTATAGTTCATGTAATTTTTTTCAACTCTGTAAATATTTCTTCCGACTCCAATCTCTGTGACTTGTTTTGCCTATTTAGCCTATTTTAGTTCTGGGAACCTCTTTCTCTTTTGGATTACATTAGAGGGAATTCGGGTCTCTCTATTATTCTCTTGTATACCTTTTCTACAATTGTTTATAAGATTTCATTACGCTAGTGTTCTGTCTGAACCATACTGTATACTTTCCTGTTTATTCTTGTTTCCCAAATGCATAACCTTACATTTATCTGTATTAACCCTCATCTGCTATTTACCTGCACAAGTTTCAAGTCTATCCAAGTCCTTCTGGAGATTTTACTACAGTAGATTTAGTCTCATCTAGTCTCATCAATTTAGTCTCATCAGCAAAGATAGAGATTTTTCTCTCTACACATATGTCAACCTCAAGGAACTGAACCTTGAAGGAGAAGGAGTGGGTAAGTGAGTTACGACACTGACTGGCACTGAGTTTGAAGCAAGGGAACCTGGTTCAATTCAGCTCCTTGTGACCTTGGGCAAGTCACTTTATCTCCCTGTGCCTCATGCGCTAAAAACATAGATTGTAAGCTCCACAGGGCAGGGACCTGTGCCTGCAAAATGTCTCTGTAAAGCGCTACGTAAAACTAGCAGCGTTATACAAGAACATGATATTATTATTACTCCACTTACAGCTTTTGCCCAACCTGAAAAGGTTCCATTTATGACAACTCTCTGTTTGACAGAACACACAACCCCAGCAAGCTCTTTTTGGGAACCCCTGAGCCCCCACAAAATATATGTATGTATTTAAGTGTCAAAATGGAGTGCTATTGAGCGTGGCATATGTATACAACAGACGACAGAGAAGCCCAATGCTACATCCAACATGACAGAAATACACAGTAAAATACTTATATATTCTCTTGAAAAAGGGTAATTTAGTTTAACCCTTTGGCCAAAGCGTTGTAAGCTTGCGAGCCACGACAAGGCAGACAACTGTTCGCAAGTCCTAACACTACCAGATAAAATACTAATATACCTCTATTAGGATTAAAATTCTCATTTACCTCTATTTGGAGGGAGAAAGACCACATTGGATCTATATCCAGCAGAATGAAAGGACCTACCAACTTGGGGAGGGGCGGGCTTAAAACCTGGGAAGGAGGAGCCACCAACCCCCAACAGCTGAAACAGCTGAGAATAGGTTAACAGAACACAAAACCCCAGCAAGCTCTTTTTGGGAACCCCTGAGCCCCCACAAAATATATGTATGTATTTAAGTGTCAAAATGGAGTGCTAACCTATTCTCAGCTGAGGAATACACCTATAGGAAATTACAGATATGGAAATTGTGCACAGTGTAAATTTACTACTGATATGAAATAGTTGCATAATTCTTACACAGGAAAATCAATTGCTATCACAGTTTAACTTCAAGAGTTATTTTGTAGTTTCTATTTTGATGTAGTTATGTTAGTTGAACATCTAGGGAGTTATGTGGTTTAGTCAACTTTGATCATGTATTACAAATCAACGAATAGAAAAGGCTATGGTTGTGTATTTTGTGGAAGAAGTCAACACTTCAGTCAATGGGAATTTGAGGGTATTGAAAGGTTTACGAAAACTGGAGGTTGTAATCAAATAGCACTCATATTAATAAGAGACATTTATTGGATATAGACCCTGAGAGCTGTGGGCCCTCATCATTTGAATAAGAATTTGTAATTATAGCATACTTTTTATAATTTTAAGTTTGTCTTATGTCATTTTTAATATATTGATTGATTGTCAGTTACCTGGTTGTTGTATACATACAGGTTTTATTTCCTTCTGGATAAAAAGAAAAATAAGGGAGCACAGAATCAATATACACCGATACAAATAACTCTCAATGTTTGTATAGAAATCGGTAGCCAATGGCGACTTGGCTAGTAAAATAACCAAACCACCAAGTCATGCACAAGGGTTAAATATCACAGTAAATGCACTTACTGTACTTGGTGATGCAGTTTCAGAATGGGGACGGTGATAATATACAATAATAAAAAATCACTAATTACACGGCCATTTGTAAGCAATAGGATCCTCAAAGGTTTCTTTGCTTTGTCCCTCTGTCTGATAGGAGCCTCTTGGAAGTCTTCAACTGGATGCTCAAACAGATGTAGGTTGTGGAATCCTCCCTCCCCCCCATCACAGGAAACTCTCCCGCGATCAAGTAGAATGCATGGAGCGTGTGTTAGGTTGAAACATAGGATATTTATTAACAACAAATAAGTACACACACATGTAAAAAAGCCTTGGCGGTGACTGCAGAGTCTGTACTCGCTACGGCATCAGAGGGTCCCCACTTCCGCTTAAGGTATGCAGCTGGAATGCAGACGGGACGGACAACTACGGTGGCCTCCTTGGGCCAAGAATAGAGCAACGCATTTTGCTGGCAATTCAGCTTCATCAGACTGAGAAGTTCTCTTTGTTTATTCCTTCCAGGGTTTAAATAGACCCAAGCTGATTGGTAATAATGTCCATAAGGTTCCACACCATCCATTTCATTGTCTATGTGGTTGCATCATGAATTGTCATATGTTCATGCTGGCTGTCTCTTTGAAGGATTGTGCAGAGTGGGTGGCAAGGAAATTATTCTAAATTCATTTAATTATTGCATTGAGGGAATCGATGTAATTTTAAGATATATAATTACTAATTAAGTCCGGTGCATTTCAATATGGATTAAGAGTATTTATATGTTTTGATTTTTTGATCAATTACATCAGTTATTGAATTACTTCACAGATTTATATGAGTAAAATTCTGGGTCTGGCTATGATAATCCATGAAAACTAATTTCTAGTCTGTATAGTTTGTCAGAAATGTTTTTAAATATACTTGAATGATAATACCGGATTTCAAGAGGTTAGTACAAGTGGACTCATTGGCACATCCATTAATGAAGTATTTTTTTATGTATTTATGGAGAATACTTGGTTCAACTTTATAATTTGTTTATGTGATTATTATTGCGCGAAACAGTATGGTGATGTGCCATTAACAACTTAGAGCAGAGATAAACAAATACTTTGCATGGACACTGTCTTCGTTAACATGGAGGCAAATACCAATTTGCGTGAAGGCTATTTGGCTATCATCACGTAGGACTATTCCTGTTGCAATCACATAGACAATGAGATGGATGGTATGGAACCTTATGGACATGATTACCAATCAGCGAGGGTCTATTTAAACCTTGGGAGGAACAAACAAAGAGAACTTCTGAGCCTGCCGAAGCTGAATTGACAGCAAAACACATTTCTCTATTCTTGACCCAGTGAGGTCACCGTAGTTGTCCATCCCATCTGCGTTCCAGCGCTGTATACCGGATGCGGGAGTGGGGACCCTCTGGTGCCGTAGCGAGTACGGACTCTGCAGTTGCTACCAAGGCCTTTTTACGTGTGTGTACTTATGTGTTTACTTATGTGTTGTTCATAAATATTCTATGTTTTAACCGAACACACTCTCCATGCTTTCTACTTGATCGCGGGAGAGTTTCCCGTGACAGGGGGGAAACCACAACCTACATCTGTTTGAGCATCCAGTTGAAGACTTCCAAGAGGCTTCGATCAGACAGAGGGACAACGCAAAGAAACCTTTGAGGATCCTATTGCTTACACATGGCCGTGAATGTAGCAATTTTTTATTATTGTATATTATTACCATCCCCATTCTGACACTGCATCACCAAGTAAGTGCATTTACTGTGGTATTTAACCCTTGTCTTCTGTGTGAGGTGGAGCGCTGGTGAAATCCAGTGGTATATGAAATATAAAATAACAATGATAGTGTAGATAGTAATCACTAGTGATACATCAGTCTGTAAGCTCTGATAAAATTGCACTCACAAGGATCCTATTATATGAGACTTGTATCCTACAAGGATACAATCCTTAACCCTTGTGCATGACTCTGAGTGTGTGGTGGTTTGGTTATTTTGCTAGCCAAGCCACCATTGGCTACCGATTTCTATACATACATTGAACCTTATTTGTGTCATGTATATTGATTCTGTGCTGCCTTATTTTTCTTTTTATCCACATATTTCTAAGGATTCAGGATAGATCCTATTGGGGTTGAGCCGCAGGAGCCCATTACCCCATAGGTGTCTCCGTTTTCGGGGTTCACTTAGGGGAATTCTATAAGGTAATATCTGTGATATTTAACTCCTATAACCCTTTTCTGAGTTAGCGCCAGAGTTCTTCTTACCTAATTATTTCCTTCTGGCATCATAAAACCTGATCAAGGTGGCTGGGTCTACTAAAACCGGTTAGTTAAGAATTACCGCCATCTAGGAATTTCATGGGTCTGCATGAATTGCACCATACAAATTATATACCTTTTTGCTTGTTTTACTTTTGATGACAAAAAAAATAATTTGATATATTTTCAACTGTAGTGTATTCAATGAATATTCTTCCAAATTAGTGCCTGCTTGGATTTCATCATACATTACATGGCTTTTATATTAGAAGTGTGGTGTGTGAGTACCAGTGTTTCCCAAGAATATAAAATGTGATTATGATAGATTATGCATTTGCCGAAGCACGGATGCCCCACTGAATACCTGTAAACAGTAATGGTTTACCTGGTATATCATATTTATTATAATTATACAAATATATTGAAAACAAGTTAAAAGAAAAAATATGAAATCACTTTATTTTTTATTGGCTGTGATTCCATTTTAAAAGAACAGTTGGATTATTAACCGATATCATGCAATGGAGGGAAGCAGGCAAATTACAAATGAGGTTTACATTTACAGTCTCTACGCCTTCCTGTTGTTGGTTGGAAGATCGGAGCATGCATCTGGTGAGAGTATATGATCAATTAAATTACAAAATGATTTAGCTAATCACAAAATTATGACTGAGCAGGTTCAGACTGTTACCAAAACATTTTTCTAACTCTGTGCACAAATAACAGAGAGGAAACACGTACAAACATAGCATACACATAAGACATTACATTTAGTTCACAATAGCAAATCTGTAACATTACACAACGACATTATATCAGTAAGCTTGTCAAAGGAGACATGTAGAGCAGCATTAATATGTTTTACTCTGACACAGAAGGGAAAAACACTAAACTAACATACAGTAAACGTAGACTGAGACACTCCAGTGCAAATTAATACATGATCTTGTCTCTTTTACATTTAGTAGCATTAAAAATTAATATTGCAGTCTGATTTTATATGGCTTTCTCTAAAGGTAGATGTAAGTTTATGAAAATCAATGCCACATTTAATCTATTAAATCTTTACCCTCCAAAAACCAGAGGAATGTGATTTCCTTTTCTTTGTGAAACTTAAGCACTCTATTGGTAGAACTTTATGTCTTGTTTAATATAATGCATCTCTTTTCTAATAAAAAAAAATACAAAAGACTACCTCAATTACCTGAGATTAAACACATTTTATGGACAGAAAACTATGAAACATGACAGAGATATTCAGAATAAAACAAAAATGAACCAGGCTTCTCTTTGGTCTTGTTTGTAAGCTTCCTGTTACATTTGTAAACATCTGTCTAGTGGTTCTGAAACACAACAGGAATAAGAAATGCCTGCAGTTATACTATTATATAAGTAATAGTTACTTTATGGTTTGTTTTCTACTTTACTTTCCGTGTGTATTAAACATGTTATTAACAGGCATTTAAGAGGCAAACATTGCAATGTGTGATATAATCATTAAGTGTTATTCACTTAAAGTACATGTACAGTATATTACAGTTTTATACATGTACAGTGGCATGGAGAAGCACCTTATTTTTCATAGTGAATGTTGGTTGTGTAACTGAAATGTTGGAGTCATTATTTGTCTTGTTTTGGGTTTGTTCTACAGGCATATTTTACTACTACAATACTGAATAAATAGGTTAACTAGCCTTTTTGGAGAATTATCAAACCAATAAATATTAGTTTTCACTTCAATGCTTGATGCTAAAACTTACTGTTCAAGCATCAAGCATACTACTCTATTGCATCTCAGTTTCTAAATTTGTAATCTAAACGTTCCTTGAACTGTGAAAAATGTCAGCAGTATATCTGTATAAGAGTTCTTGGTTATTGATTACACTGTTTCAGACTGTTTACTTGTAAAGTAGAACTAATATTCAGTTATATGTGCTTTTTGTTAAAGTTGTTTTGATTATATTACTTTAAATACTTTTTTTCAGATTCAACTTAATAAATACAATATATGGTGCATAATAAATAAATATAAAAAATTTTTTTTAGCTAGTGATACAATATGCATTTTATATATCTGTACACAGTGATTTTTATGTTGACCAGAATTTAGCATTAGCTTGTATTCAGAGGTTAGAACACATAAAAAATTGTATTTTATGTGTGAAGATAAAATGCAGTACTTAGACGAGTATTAAAGTACAGTACATGACTATTGAAATAAAAATTATGGTATAATTTATTCAGTGTTTAACAGAATTTTGATTTGCTCTAAAAAAAGAGATCACATGCATTGCTTGTATAATATATTTTGCCAAATAAAAATAATTTTGAACTGATTTTTTCCAAATAAAAGTAATGTAATTTACAGTTTATTGTATCATTTTTAGCTTAAATTAACTTGTTATGGTTATCAAAATACAAAAGTCATATTTCTCAGTCCGTTGAATGATTGTTGTATTAAATAGCCAAAAAGACAGAGGCTAGTCTACAGTTTACTATTCCTGGAGAAAGGAGTTCCACATGGTTCATTTTCTGAATGTTCTCTTATTTATGAGGGTCATGTAATCACAAATATATGCCAATTTACATTTTAATGAGAAGACACTTTTATGGTAATTTATTTGCCATGATAATGTGGCAAATAATGTTGCCATTCATTTCCAAAATAAACACAAATGATACAACAAATTAAAAGTAAAAAATTCACTGCCACTGAATAACACTACATTAACATCAGTGGAAACAAATATGAGTTGATTTTCTTCTCTGTTTATCTGTGTATACAATTGCCAGATTTAACACACATAGTACTATGGCTTATAATAACGTTGCGTAGACTGCAGCTCAACCTTGACATCCATTTAGAGGTGTCTACTGTATGTGACTATGTACAAAATGAAAGGAAAAAATAAAGTGGAAGGGACTATAGTGAGCAAAGGTAAAGAGACGGGAGGGAAGGTAGCATGTGGCAATACAGAAATTCCCCATTATATAATGGGAAATCCATTGCTTTTCTGTTAATGGTTAAAACAGTCTGACAGTCTACTGTGATTTATTTCTTGAACATATCTTGAAGAGGACCCGGTAGATATTTAATAACTGTGTCTAGAATACTTTCTTCTTCTTCTTCATCTTCATCCCCGCAGCCAGCAGGTATTGCCTTCTTTGGGCGTGTCAAACTCCCTTCAGCTGTAGCTTCCATTGCAGCTTGTGCCTCTGCTTCTTTTTCTTCTTTCTTCTTTATGCCATACTGTTAAAAAAACAACACATAATGTCAGACTATCAGTATTTTATTGTGCAAATATTTATATATATTTATATATATATATTTATTTTCAATTTTTTTTTTTGCCGTCTTGAAGAAACAAACCTGCTATGAAAAAAAAAACAACCTTTATTTCAATTTTTAAACATAGGGACACTGAAATAAATATAATATTAAAAACACCTGCTACAGGATAAGTCTGAAATTTGACCCCTTCTATCAATATATACATCTTTAGATATGTTAACCCTTGTACATGAACTGAACAAATCTGTATGAGTGAATTCCAGTTGTAATAAAATCTAAGTGATACGATTTATCAAAGATCCTAAGAAATGTGTAGTGTTTAAAAAGACACACTTCGAGTAACCTGAAATTGCAACAAACCTAAAACAAATTATGTGAATTTATAACAGTGGGTGTGCCATTAGTTTATGATAATATTGAATATCGTATACACACTTAGTGGATATTAGTGCAAATAGATTCCCTGTGTATTCAAAAGCCATGGAGTAATACCTCAATACTATTTACATTTCAATACTAGAATATTCATGTACAACCTAATCTATTATACAGGTAGTCCTCGTTATCCAATGTTTCACTTTACAACGAATGGCATATCCAACGCTTTACAAAGCAACCCTAAGGGCCATTTTTTTACTGCCTGAATGCGTTATCCAACGCTCACCGCTACTGATTAACATGGGACTCATTTTCCAACAGTTTCACTATCCAACACTACTTCCAGAACGGAATTCATGGATAACCAAGGACTGCCTGTAGTTCCTAATCCATAAGTTTTGGTGTGTAAAACAAAAGCAACCTATGAAGCATGTAGACGCTAGCAGCTATGAGACTAGATGTGGGGTTGCACTATTTTCTTGATACACTTCAGATAAACAATGCGATAAGGCTTCATGCTACCATTTTCATGACAATATTTGTATTATCTGCCTTGCTTCTTCAAAATGTAGGTACAGACGAGACAACGATTATTCTAAAGCTTGCCTTAAACTAGCCCGGTTACATGCTGGGTACATGCTGGGTGTAACCTGGCTAGTTTAAGGTATTTCTGCATTGACTAATGACCCATCGGATTAATACAGCAGGGGTCCCTGGTAGTCCAATTCGTTTGAATGGGACTGCCAGGGACCCCTACTGTTAATCTGATGGGCCATTAGTCAATGCAGAAATGCCTTAAACTTGCCTTAAACTAGACCCAGCATGTATCTGGGTCTTTTTGGCGATTGCCACTGGTTTGTGTTAGAATAACCGTCGGCATTACAGTATAGTAGTTGAAGCACAGATGCACCAATATGTAACAATTCAAAACACTTTATTTCATTAAAAATATAACTGTTTATTATTAAATGTATCTTTATATATCTTGGAATCACAGTCATCAATAGGTGAACTACAATCATCAATAGGTAAACTATAATGAACCAGGGAATGCAAAACAATTGGATAATCAGCATGCTAAACATTTTTATTGGTTGATTGTGTGGCTTATTTTATAAAAATTTTTTAAACAAAGCCACGTATTTTACAAAAACCCACTATTATTTTCAGATTATATTGGTGAATAGAGTAACCAATGAATTTATAGGTCAAAATAACTATTCAACAAAATCAATTGCCCGTCTTACACATTTATTAAGGATATACTGTACACAAGTAACAATAATTAATGTTTTAGACAAGTTGAACAAAGCAAAATACTGTAGAAAAAACAGTATATTATAGTTGAAGGGGTAAGTACAGATGTAGCAGAGCTACTGTAATTATTCCCTCAGTGGTGCAGTTTTGGGCAATTTATTTTTTTGCACATGATAAATCATGTCAGAATGACTCCACCACACTCAAAATCCTTTTTGTAATTTCTGAGAACGTTACTGAATTTTTGTAAATGTTTATCAACTTTTCAATTGGGAAAAGAAAGTCAAACCGCGAATTGGGAATAGCAACTTGGCACATAATTTCCATACTCACATATGCTTGGCTATAGGCACAGTTAGCCAATATTGATAGAACTACTATAGTAGAAATTAAATAAAAAATGTAACTAAAAATATTATTTTTAATTAGAAAGAGGACTAACAAATTCAAATGGGAATGAGAACTTGAAGGGTAATTTGTAATTGGTAGTCTTGCAAATACTGTACTGTTTCGAAACAATTCAAAAAAACAATATTGTAAATTGTGCTTCCAATGTTAATTATTGTAAATGCCAGAACTTCCGTAATAAAAGAAATAGTTTAAAATTTGTAATTAATGTACCCATAAGTATACCTGTATATATCAAAGTCTCAAAATAGAATTGCAGAGGATGTATCAAAGGAAACAAGCAAGCTGCTATCTATCTAGGTTTTTTTTCTTTGCTAAACCTGCTACAGTGTTTTGTCCACATTTTGTCCCTGTTCTGCAGCCTGGAGACTAATACAAAAAAAAACCTTAATATTACCAAAGACTCACTCTGTGTTGTAGGAGGAGCATCTAGTATGACC
Source organism: Ascaphus truei (assembly GCF_040206685.1). NCBI lineage: Eukaryota > Metazoa > Chordata > Amphibia > Anura > Ascaphidae > Ascaphus > Ascaphus truei. The sequence continues at coordinate 121,629,172 of NC_134483.1, forward strand.
TTTAGTGACTTGACTGAAGTTCCATTAATAAAAGGTCAATAATATTTTTTCTCTCCGATCAGAGAAAAATGTCACCCAGTTATAATAAAGACATCAATTATTGGACTCAAGCTATGTTCATCGCTGATTCATATTCATGGCTGTTTGGAGTGTTCTCTATTACATTCACCCAATGCTTCACTTAATCATGCAGTTCAATCAAAGAAAAAGTCACACACAGTACCTCAGGTTTTTTTTAATGCATAAAAGGAAGGTTTATGACACTGAGTAATGGGTCAAGTTAAAGACCATCAAATGAACTAAATACTGCACAAAGCTACAATGTAGTCATTGCAGCTGTAAGGAAATATATCATTCATTGTTACTTTCTCTTTTTTAGCAATGTACCTGAATTGTCTGGAATGACTGACTCTTGATAAAATAACTTCACTTTTTACATACTGTAGTCCAGTTTTTGTTTTACTTTGATAGCTGAAAGTATATGTTCATATGTTATAAATACTTGATAAAAGATTGCTGTACCATTTACAGTACTGTATGTACAGTACGTTTTACCAATATATATATATATATATAAATATATATATATTGGTTTTATATTGGTAAAAGGTATTTATATTGGTAAATATATATACCATCACATTTTAAGTTATGGTGGGTGAAAAAGGCAACAAGAAACCTCCACTGTATTGCATATAGGCAGGGTTGCAGACCTGCCTAAGACATGTGAATGTGCTCACAAGTGATCTTTTTATTATATATATATATATATATATATATATATATATATATATATATATATATATATATATATATACATATATATATATATCCATGTAGAGGTATCAGAACCGTGTTAGCCGAGCTTCAATAATCAAAAAATAAATAGATGATACTGTTCTGTGGCTATCTCGAAAGCTCGCACAAATAAAAGCATTTCGTTAGCCACAGAACGGTATCATCTATTTATTTTTTGATATATATATATATATATATATATATATATATATATATATTAGTTTTTTTTTTTTTCTATATACTGTATATTGGCATGCATGGATAGACACATTTATGAACAGATTTCAGATTAGATTAAAATGTGTTTTCAATCGGTACAAGTATAGCACTTCATAAAAAATAAAGAGTCAGTAATTTGCCCAATGTAATTATAAAATAAGCAAACTGGTACTGGGTGAAATTGTTCTCACAATAAAAATGAAAAAGAAAGGTTGCAATAATAATTACATTGTATGGCCTACGGCATAGAGAATCATTGTGCCAGGAATAATTACAAATGTAAAAAAGAAATTAAGTTTGGACCAATCAGGAAACAATGTTTATATGTTTAGAACATATTTTATTTGAATTCATTCACTGATAAAAAAAATACCAAATGAGTGACCATTTCTCAATATCTGCATGTGGCATTCTACCAAGCCGGGAAAAATAATATATATATATATATATATATATATATATATATATATATATATATATATAATAAATAAAACATAAATATAAATATATATATAACAAACACACAGAGTTGGTGCCGCAATCAAAACCATCCCCCATAGATCAAAATAAATCACTAGGCCAGATGTAGGGGTTAAATTTACCCTCTGGCGGTGCTAACAACCCAATATGATATAAGAACACAAAAAGAAAAAGAGGGTTTGTTGAAAGCACACAAAAAATATGTGAAAGTACAAAATGGATTTTATTAAATACAAAACACAAAAATAATATTAAAATATACCTAAACACATACTAAATGAACACTGCTTAACCAAAGAATACACAATAAAAATGTAGAGACCCAAAATATGTAACTTGCAAAATACATAGGTATGATAATGCAAATCCAGGGGCAAAAGTTTCCCCTGGAAATGCAATGGAGATCGGCCGATCAGCAACACATGATAATACAAATGACTGAAAAAAAACAATATCTACACAAACCCAAGTAAACACAGAAAAAAGAGCAACAATGAAAATATAATAAATGAATACCCTAGATGCTGTGTAGCCAGAAGGTGGTGGCTAAACCCTGGCAGTTATAATAAAGAGCCAGAGAAAGACAGAAAATAAATGTCTAAATTATGCAGAGGTGGGGTCCCCTCAAAGACTAAAATGGAAACAATGAGTCAGCAGAGAAAACAAGGGAGAAAAACATGAGAAAAGAACTCCCTAATGCCACAGCTAGGTGTAACTGATATAAGCTGTGGCAGACAAAAATGATAGTGTCCCAAAGGCTACTGTGGAGCAAGGAAATGTCCAGATACTTGCTATGACGCTGCACCAGACATCCAGAGGAGAAGGGGAGTCCAAGACAGAGGTAAGTAAGAGACAATGCAAGCCCCCGGCATCCCGCTCACTGTTAGCATCAGCCAGCAATTATACAGCAGTAACAGAGACCGGACAAAACAGCATCAAAGCTCCAAACAAGGAGATGGTCAGCACGGTGCAGCAATGGGACACAGGAAAGTGAGGGGTATAGGTACTCCAACGGCCGTTTCGCCGTAAGGCTTCTTCCGGGAGCAAGAAGAAAAGGGGTGTGTAAAGCACTGTATACACTGTGGGCACTCCATTCATTTATATTCACACAGATATACACACACTCTTACATCACTTACTTTCAGGAACCATTTAACAACCCTAGCCATAAATCTCATCCACACCAGGGGAAGGACAAGCACAGATAACATTCCAAGAGACACTGTTTTTAAGTATACCCTTTGCTTGCTTCATTCATTTAACATCGCCGGAAGAAGAGATCAGTGTATCTCGTAAGCTCGCACAAATAAAAGCATTTCGTTAGCCACAGAACGGTATCATCTATTTATTTTTTGATTATTGAAGCTCAGCTAACACGGTACTGATACCTCTGATATATATGTATATGCTTTTATTTTTGCGAGCTTTCAAGATGCACTGATCTCTTCTTCCGGCGATGTTAAATGAATGACGCAAGCAATATATATATATATATATATATATATATATATATATAGTGCAGAATAAATGAGTTCTTCAGTATTAGGTGATACCTTTTTTATTAGACTAACAATTTATGTCATAGGACAAGCTTTCGAGAGTTCTCCTCTCTTCTTCAGGTCAGCAATACTGATATACACAGGAATCTATGGCTAAAACAGTGTAGAGAGAAAAAAACAAACAAAAAAAAAACCAGATATGTACTGTAGATAAGGTAGGGTGTTAAAAGTGTTTGAAGCCAGGGGAGGGTGACAAAGAAAGGTGTGGAGGGGGAGGGATGCTGTGGGGGAATGGGGGAGAGGACGTGTGGATAAGAATAGAGGCAAGCAGGATAATTACAAACAATTTTGACAGGGTGTGAGAAAACCCATGTCCGCATTAAGTCCTTTGGTTTTGGTGTCAAAGAGTCTTCGCTGTGACTTCATTTTGTATCCTGTATCGTGAATGAATTGCCAATCCAGATCCTGATTGCTTCATTGCCCTAAACCCTGAGTAAGTGTCCATATTCTGTATGTTATTTGTGCAATCTTGTGTTCACCTTCTTTAAGGAATAAACTTAATTTATCATACAGTGGCGGCCGATCTGAGTCTAAGTTGGCTAGATCCGCGGTTCTCAGATTATCCCGGTTAGGTGCGTTTTTTTGTCGTTTTCGCCCGGAGTGAACTGCGTTATTTTCGCGCTCGTGATATTAGCATTTTATTCTCGCTGTCTGCAATACCTTGTAAAATCTCAGGGGGGCGTTTGCGAGCTGTTGTCTTGGAAGTCTAATACCTTCGCGGTTCAACCTACACTACCGACACACTTTATTGCAGCACGGCTAGCACCGCAAGCCGGGGGATGCCCCGGCGTGCTAGCCGCACTCCCTCAGCGTGCCGCGCATCACCGATGCGCGGTCACGCGTCATCGGGAGCCTGCGCCCCCTGCACGCGTGCCCTGGTGTCCCGCGATGTGGGGGACGGCGGCAGGGGGTTCCGGGGGACCCGGCGGACCCGGCAGCGGGAGGGAGAGTGCCCCGATCGGAGGGCGCTCTTCCGCTGCTATGGCGCGCGCCCGGCACCCTCCGGCGCGCGCCAGGTTACTGCTGCGGCCGAGAACGGGCAAATGCTCGAATAAACTCGGCCGCAGCAGTACGTCAGTACACAGTCTGTGTGTGCGTGCGCAGTAATTGTAAATTTGCATATTTAAAGTATACATGCACTTGCAGTGCTGTGCTGCTGTACAGTATGTCTCATTTGAAAATTGTTGAAACGCATAGGCGTGTACAGTACTGTAACAGTGTCACATTTCGGCATATACAGCGCTCTTCCCTCACTCAGGATAATTAACTGCACTTCAGGGTATTTCAACTTCTTATCTTCTGTGCAATGCAGTACATCTCTCCCACACCATTCCTTTGAACGTGTGTCTGGTTTCAATCACATTCCTGCTTGACAGCAGGAATTTACTTCGCCCACCACTGCTTGCTTGCCTGAGTGAGTGACCAAAAAAAAATTAAACATTTTTTTTTCTTCTCCACAAGAGACTGCAAAACCCATCTTACTGTATTACGATATTCAATCTGTGCTGTAGCTTTTGACTGCGACCCTTCACATGGTTGATTTGTGTGCTTTTTATGTACTGTATTTGGGGTTGTATTATTATGATGAACTGCCTTTTGAAATCAAAGTATGTCTTTAGCTTTGAACTTCATGCAGCTGTACCCTGTAGCTCCCCTCCCCCATGAATGCTAGCTCAAGGATTTGAAATTCCACGGAGTCGTTAATTTTCTGAATCTTGCCATTGTGTTCTGAATCCGTCCATAGCCGACCTACAAAGCCTCACTGTGCCTGCGTGTAATTCTCTTTGCGATGGGAGCTAGCTGCTTACTGCGCATGAGTCATCCAACCCCCCCCCTCTCCACAGTGTTGTTAATTTTCTGAATTTTGTCATCGTGTTCTTAATCCGTCCATAGCCGCCCTACAAAGCCTCACTGCGCCTGCGTGTAATTCTCTTTGAAATGGGAGCTAGCTGCTTACTGCGCATGAGTAACCCACCCCCCCTCCACAGAGTCGATAATTTTCTGAATCTTGCCATTGTGTTCTTAATCCGTCCATAGCCGACCTACAAAGCCTCACTGTGCCTGCGTGTAATTCTCTTTGAGATGTGCCTCTAACTTCACCCACCACTGCTTGCTTGAGTGCCCCCAAATTTTTTTTTTAATTATGGTTTTTTAACTGTTATTTTATCTACAAGCCTGCAAAAACAATCTTCATATTACGATATTAAATCTGTGCGTTTGCCTGCACATGGTTGATTTGTGTGCTTTAGATGTACTGTATTTGGGGTGTGTAGTGATCAATTTACAGTATTATGATGAACTGCCTTTTGAAATGACTGTACTCTACAGTACAGTATGTTATTTCTTTGAACTGCTGCACAACTAATCCTTCATCCCTCCCCCACGCACACACAAACTCTTATCGACAGACACTCCACAGAGTCATTCATTTTCTGAAGTTAGTTAGTCATTGTGTTTTTAATCCGTCCCTAGCCAAGCATCAATCCCCTCACTGCGCCTGCGTGTACTCTAATCCTTTTAGAGATGGGAGCTTGCTTCTTACTGCGCATGAGTCCCCCAACCTCCCTCCCCACAGAGTCGTTAATTTTCAGAATATTGCCATTGTGTAATCCTCTTTGAGATGGGAGCTAGCTGATTACTGCACATGACTCACCCCACCCCCCACTACCAACCCTTTGAGGCTTAGTTAACGGTAACGCTTTGGAAAATCCCTTCTCGATTTTGAAATGTAAATCTGATTTTGCACAGCATTGTGACAATTGAGAGTTAAAAAAACATTAACTGATTCATTGGTGTACTGTAGGGGTGGGGGGGGGTTGTGGTTGTTGTAAATGATTATGACTAGCAGGAATGTGAATAAATATTTATTTTATTTTATCAGGAACCAAAAAATAGAAATATAAAAGTAATCATGAATAATACATAATGCAGTCTTTATTAAGTTCTTTTGGCAGATTGAAATTGGATAAACATTTAGAAAACATTTCTAAAACAAGGGGAAACATGAATAATGCACATTTATAAGAATATTATATATATATATATATATATATATATATATATATATATATATAGTAATATTGTTTTTTCCGTCTTTATCTTGTTCCTAATTCTGTGTACAGTACAGTAGTTCATTGAGAGAGGAGAGGTTTTGTGTACATCATTACTGCTGTTTATATACTGTACATTTTACTGTACAAACAGATTAGACTGGACACAAAACCCCATCTCCCCCCAGGCAACCCTTTTTTCCTGAAACGACAAGAAAACAAAAAATTAGTGCAGTTATGTGCGTACTGTATTATGGCATTGTGTGATGTGTAGTACTACTGTAGATGGCTGGTGCTGCTTTCTCTGGAAAGAAAAAAATTGAGCAGTTAGTAGGCAGTTACTGTAGTACTGTCAAACTAGTCTATACTGGAACTACAGTATACTGTACTCTGACTACTGTTAAATACTATGTACTGTATCCTGATGGCTGGTGCTGCTCTCTCTGTAAAGAAAAAACTGTAACTACTGTATACTCTGACTATTGGGAAAGAAAAAAATCTGTGCCATACTTACCTGTATCATACTGTACTTACAATACTACAGCACAGTACTACTTTCCTGATGCTTGCCCATTACGCGCGATGACAATGGGCAACACAGTGGCAATATGGTCTATATATTTATTGCAGCGTTCCACGGTGAGTACATCGTTCCAAAAACTCATTATGCCTTTCAACAACTCGTCCTTTTTGGTAAGTAAAAAAATTAGAGACAGTAGATCAAGAGGATACAATATATTGTTCTATTAATACAGTATGCAGCAATATAAAACTGTTGAAATATAAATATAAATATACAAAATATATATACTGTTGTAATATAAATATAAATATACAAAATATATACACTGTTGTAATATAAATATAAATATACAAAATATATACACTGTTGTAATATAAATATAAATATAAATATACGAAATATATACACTGTTGTAATATAAATATAAATATACGAAATATATACACTGTTGTACTATAAATATACAAAATATATACACTGTTGTAATATAAATATAAATATACAAAATATATACACTGTTGTAATATAAATATCAATATACGAAATATATACACTGTTGTAATATAAATATACAAAACATATATACTGTTGTAATATAAAACAAAAATATTAGATACAGTACTGGGGTAGGGGGCTGCAGGGTACAGTATATTTTTGGATCAAAATTTTTTATCAAAGTTTTATAAATATACTTACGCGTTAGTTACCCTTGGTGCCCTTTTGCGTTCTCTGTTTTTTCCGTGTGCATGATACCTCACGGTGGTTGCTGGCACAGAAGTAGCTAACCAGCGTTGGATAGCAGCAATTCGGTGTCCGCTCGTGTACATCTCCTTAATTTGCATGCTGAGATCCTTGGAAATCTTTTTAACAACCATTGCTGCGAGTAGAAAGAAATACATACACAAGAATGTATATTCGATGTTTAGTCGATGTGTATTCAATGTGCAGTGAATCCACAAATGGATGGTGTATTTATACGTTAATGACTCACATTAGAGTACGCCCACTTTCAGCACCTGTACCTCGCCGCCATGCATAAAAGGTTACACACTTTGCATAGCCCACCACTCGATGATCTTTATCTGAACTTGCCCAGGTCCAGATACTGTACTGCATTCTGCCACCTGCTTCCATGGAGCAACCCCGATGCTACAGACGCAGGAACCCTCTCGCCTCTGCCTGTCAGGCAGAAAAAGCGAAAGGCGGTTGCCGTTTCCACGCCAAGGCAAAAGCGACAGGCTAAGGCCAATAAAGAAAACCTTCTGCTGACCCCAAAGGCTAAGGGTTTTCATAGACGTCAGCCTTATTATGTCAAGATGATATACGGTGATGTACTCTCGACACAAAACGATTGGCAGCCAACCCATCGAACCCGTAGACAACCACCTCCCATACGCTTCGACGACTCTGCCGCCGCTGTCCCGGAAATCTTCAGCCTGTCTTCTCCACCCCTAATCCTCGACGCTGTCGCCGCCCTCCCGGAAACCCACAGGCCATCTTCTCCGGTTCTCTCCGACGACCCTGCTGCCTCTGAAATCCACGGGTCACTTTCTCCTTTGCTCTTAGATAACTCTGCTTCTCGCCCGGAAATCCAAAGGCCACTTTCTCCATCCCTCTTCGACGACGCTGCCGCTTCTCCTCTACTGGATATCCACAGGTCACCTCTTCCACCCTTCTTCGATGTCGCTGCCGCTTCTTTCCATAGAACCACCATCTCATCCTCCGTTTCCCCTATCCACCCAGATGTCCACACGCCATGCACAAGAAGCAGCTCGTTAGACCGGATGCTGAATGGGATAAGTGTGGATCTCCCCAGGAACTCTATTGTGCTAGCAAAGTTAGATCTGCTTCTGGAGACAATGCTACATATGGATCAACGGATGCTAGATATGGATCAATGGATGGATCGACGGATGGAGAAGATAGAGGCTGACATAGCGGGTATACATCGTTTGCTCGGTATTAATGCCCCTGTTTCCCCGATGCCAGAGCAGGGGGGTGACATGGATGTGATGAATGGGAGCATCGACCCCCTTCCATCACCAAGCGCACCCCCTCCACCAGAAGATGTAGTGTACATGTATGCCGTTGAGGAGGACATGACAACCCCGTCAAGACCACGACAGGAGACAATACGGCGACCAAGACCGGAGGAAAGCTTCCTCCCAGACAACCTACCATTGCCCGTTGCCTCAAGCACACCCGCTCGTAGAAGACCTACATTCGCTCGCATCGATACGGTGCCTGACATCACCCTGCGCGATCTGCCACCAGCGCTCAGGGAGAAGTATAGGGTGATGAGTGTGGGTGCACCCCACAAGTATGCCTTGTTACTTTTTAAGCACCATGTTCCCTACTCATTGTACTGCGACTGGGCCTTCAAAGTGAATTACGACGGAAATCACGTAAAGAAGGCGCTTCCTGCCATTTTCAGAAAGAACATTCTGGATGAAATGCGGCGCTTTTATCCAATTACAGATAATGTAATGAAAGGCATTCGAGACTGCATTAATGGCGTTTTGCGCCATGCAAGGAATTGGCCATGGACGGACAATGTGGTGGACTTTCTGGATTAATCACAGGAACTGTAAGACCATACTGTTGTGCTGAACTGTGCTGTACTGTACATGTTTTGACCTGCTGAACATAAATAAAGAAGATGTTTTTGTGTGTTTTTTAACTTGTATTTATACAGAAATGTTTTAACTTGCTGTACACACACACAGGACCTGCACATTTCCAGTCCCTGAGGGCTGCAAACAGGCACGTTTTCAAGGTTGTCCTGAAAACCGGGCCTGTCTGCTGCCCTCAAGGACTGTAGTGGTGCAGGCCTGACTGACTGTTTTGCACACCATCCCACTGTACTGTATGTTTCTTTAATAAAGTAGATGTTGCATTTTGTATACTGTATTTTATGAATAAAGAATTTTTTTAATCACAGGTAAGACCATACTGTTGTGCTGAACTGTATTGTACATGTTTTGACCTGCTGTACTAAAATAAAGAAGAAGTTGTTGTGTGTTTTTTAACTTGTATTTAGACAGAAATGTTTTAACTTGCTGTACTCACACACAGGACCTGCACAATTCCAGTCCCTGAGGGCCTCAAACAGGCACGGTTTTCAAGGTTGTCCTGAACCGGGCCTGTCTGCTGCCCTCGAGGACTGTACTGGTGCAGACTGTTTTGCACACCATCCCACTGTATATGTTTTGACATTCTTTGATAAAAGAGATGCTGCGGTTTGTATATTTTATGAATAAAGAATTTGTTTTTAAAACATGTGACTGTAAACCATACTGACTGACTGTAAATGTTTTTACTTTCTATGCATAAATGTTTTCACAACTGTAGCAGTAAACCATACACCTGTTGATGTTTTGAATTGCTGTGCACTTAAAATATTTCTACATTGTACAGTATTTGTAAATAAATGTTTTTGTACTTACTCCACCAATAAAAGAACATATTAATTTGTTTTACATTGTTCCATTGGCTCCTTTGCTACTGTAACAAAATACAGTGTTTCTAGAATGTACACTACTGTCCAGGCACACTGTACTGAATACTGTAGGCATGCTCAGTACAAGAGTATTAAAAAAAAATAGAAGACACATGCAGTACAATACTGTACTGTATGTACTGGTTGTATAGAAGACACATACTGTATGTACAGTACTGTAACACATGTAGAATAAATTCATAGTTTTTATTTTTTTCGGGTTTATTACACAGTATACTATTTATAAAAAAAACATCAGCATAGTGTACATCAGCCACTAAACTGTAGACTCCAGTACGTCGGTTTTTAAATCCGATTCAGCAATGTGCAGGCATTGTTACTCAAAGCGATATTATCCATCGAAATTCCTCCATTAGCCGTTTTCTTTTCTGAGGAAAAACAAAAAGAAAAGTTTTACTGTAATGGTCTAAAAAAGTTCCCAGCCAGTCCCACCAATAATTTTCTCGGGGGGCGTCTCCTGTTCACATGCGCATGCGCCTACCGTCGATGTAATGACACGCATACTGTATGCGTTTCAAGAAGGTTCCAATGCGCATGCACCTAGCGTTCCACCAATAGTTCAGTATCTGCAGTACAGTACTGTAGAAGCTGCTCAACCAATAATATTGCTTACAGGAGAATCGCTTGACTTTTGAATCTACACCGATATTGATACTGTATTGTCAAAATAAAAAAAACAGAAAATAATACGGCAACAATACTCACCATAGAATTTCCCATTCAGCTGGCGCTGGTGCCGGTCCACTGCCAGTCCAGCGTTCTTGATCATCCACGTCAATAGTTTGCAGCGGGACTAGTCCACCTGTAGTCAGCTGATGAGGCTGGAAATTGCTTAGGTACATGCAAGCTTGATTGAAACTGCACGCGAAATCCGGCTCAGGCTTAGGGTTGTCACTGACGGCGCGACCGTCATTGGAAGCCGGTGCTGTTGCATTGCTTGGCAGCGACTGTCGTTTCTTAGTTGGTTTTAACACGACCCTTCGCCTTTTGCCGTCTGCATGAACATAGATACAGGAAAAAGCCGGTGATACACACCAATACCCTCCAACAAATTGTGGCTCAATACGATAAAAACAGGGATCGCTACATAACCTTTTCCTTATTGCACGCTTCCACGTATGAGGAGCTGGCGAAAATTTGTAAAAGTCATAGTTTTCGATAAAATACTGATAAATTTGAACAACGTTTGCCATCTTATCATCTGTTGCATTAATCGCGGCCCATATCAAATACGCGTAACTTCTGTCGGGTGTTTGGAAAACGGGCTGCACTTCAACACTCATGGCGGGCGGGTCTCTGGAGAATACTGAAACTGAAACTGGTCTTTGTCTTTCTTTAATATGAAAAGCCTAAATTGATACATTTTTGCAACCTCTTCCTTCAGTCTCAAGGCCAAGTTACAATAGCACACTGTGGTATCTTTTTTAAACGAAACACCTGCAAGTCGACACATTATTGAAGCGCATGTGCATTACAATTCATGAATATCTGCCATCTGGCGGACATGCGCAGAATTGCAACCTAATAAATCCGAACCATTCTCAATAAACGCATCAACCGCGCGTCAACCGCACATGACCCGCGCATGACCTGCGGCTGGGAACGCAAAATGAATGCGGCATGCTCCAGGTGAAGTGCGTCGCATTCCAGGAAAAAGCCAGGGAAAAAACGGCGATGTGTTAGACTCAAATGTGCCGCAGCAGTATCTTAGTTGTGTTCAATTCAACCCAGAGATATTTGGTGTATTATTATAACCCTGTACTAGCTACCGTGACAGGCTTATAGTAAAACTATAGTAAAACATACATTTTGGCATCCTTAGGATCTTCTAACCACACTTAAATGGCTTCTGATATGTTACTTGCCATCTTTACTTTAGCAAATTAGGTTTTTTGCTGTTTACACTGTATACCCTTTTACCCCATGTTAGTATTTATCTTTATCTGTTCTTTCATGTGTTTATTTTGTAGCATTTAGTCAATTAATTCTATCTGCTTCACATGTAGGTCTCTGATTTATATTGGTTATTCCTATTATTTTGAGTCCATTTATATTCTGATCGGCCGATCATTTTTACATTTGAAGGGGAATTATCTTTCCCCTGGATTTGTTTCATTCCATCAGGACTCTAACTTATATTTGGGCTTTTCCAATTTTATTGTTTCTTGGGGTTTTTTTCTTGGGGTTTATGTAACAGCAATTACTCATATGTGATATGTGTTTAGGTGTGTATCATTTGTTTTAATTTTTCATTGCTAATTAAATCCATTTTTCTATTATTCATCACATACGTTTTGAGTGCTCCATTTTTGACCTTCTATTCTCTTTTTGTTATATTTAGTTCTTGGGTCGGTAGCACCGCCAGAGGTTATTATTTACCTTTATTTCTGGTTTTGTGTATCATTTTATCTTTCTTGCGTTAATTTGAATGCGGCACCTATTTGTGAAAAAAAGAAAGAGGAAAAGCGTCCGATCCATGTGTAAAATCCAATATTAAAGGTTTTAATTTACACGAACAAAGACAAATGCACACACACTTTGCCAATAAAATATAAGCGTTGTATGGGACAGGCCCATGCGCCAAGATGTATCAGACTGTGGTAAGTTCCTTCCGTCCCGTCTCGCTGTATGAACTGCAAGGCTTCACTGCTGCTGGTGTCACGTCTCAGCGTCTCTCCGGCAACCCGAATGAGCAGCCTGCAGTTCCTGTTCAGCACGGCTCCTCTTAGGAAAGATTCAGGGAACTTCCTTGCTGGTGTTTGGTTTCTGGCGTCTGAACTGCTCCACCAACGTAGTTCATTGACCACGTGACCCTACGCGTTTCTTCCGACTCAGCGGATTTCATCAGGGGATGGACTACCCTTGTAATGGCTTGCTATTTATAATGCCTCAGTCCAATTGAAAGATTGCTAACATAAGTGTATTTAATGATTAGTTTAGGTCATCTGTGCTGGATAATGATGGCTAGTAGTAATTATACAACAACATGCATTTTATTAAAACAAAAATCTACAGTTAAAAATACAATTAATGAAACTGTGTCATATCATGAATAACCATAAAAAAGAAGAAATGATTGTATAAAAGACAACATATATTAAATGTAACCTTGGTACATTTAGACATTATAAACAACCTACAGTATAAAACTAATGGTGCTAATTTCATATATCAATCTGTTTGAAAACAAACGATTTAGTTATAATTGATCTACAAGATTTATACATACATGTATATATATATATATATATGTCTATATATTTGTCTATCACTGAATTTTCTTAATAATAACTACAAAGATGCCAAGGACAAAATAATTAAGAATAACAGAACAAGTATACTAGATAGATAATAAACTATGAAACTTAATAATAATTATATGAATGTAGATTAGTTTAGAAGCTTGATAATAAACTACTATATATACATATATATATATATATATATATATATATATATATATATATATATTCCTTTTGCACTATTTAGCCATGGTCACTATGGCATTGAACATACATATTACTTGGCGTATACTGTATACAGTCACTATTGAGTGTTTATATACATATTTGTCACATACACATCATTTGAAGTCACAATAAGAGGAATGATTGTACTAATGTTACAGATTTTTTTGAGGCTAACAGCTCAGGATCTGGCTATTGTCCCAAGCATTCTAAACTACACATATTTCACATGTAGTGGACCATCATTTCCCCCCCTCTCCCCCCACCACCACCAACCCACCAATTAAGCTTCTTTGTAGACCAGCACAGGCACAGGAAAGATCTTGGCCTGTCATAAACACAATGCATTTTTAACATAAGGTCTAATCAATGTTAACCCCTGAAGTATCAGATTGGTTAACATACTTATTATTCCTTGCTATTTTTATTACAGCATCTTCATGTTTTCCTATCTGATAGTATACCCACTGACCCAGGTCAGATTTATTCCTTGTAAATAGGCCCTAAACAATATGAGATGTACTTAAGATCTTATCCACTATGCAAATTTTATGAAAAATCCCTCTCTACTTCTCGGATAAGATACAGAAAACGTGTTCGGTGGGCATGTTACTGTATGTTTAAAACTCTAGAAAACTTTGGTATTTACAGTAAATTCCTTAAGGCAGTAAGGGCATTCTATCATGAACCCTCTGCAGTGATTTTTTTCTAACGGCCTATTGTCTAATTCTATTTATTTTATTTATTTCTTTTCTGACGATTTACCCTTTTGATTCCCAGATGAACAAAATAATCTACCCGCTCTGCCAATAACTGAGTAGCAGTAAGGTGCACTAGGGGAATAAGGATTAAAGCAAAATTAGTTTTCCCTCCAAAGAAAGAGGGAAAGAAAAGACAACAATTATGTGCACTCAAAACTGCATGATAATAGTAAAGTATAGTATGGTGCAGAGAGATGGCAGAAAAATTCACCTACTGTAGTGTGTCTGTCACGGTAGACCAGGTCTTTTAACACCCTTTATATTTAAGGGATCGATCACAAGGCAAAACAAGGCAATGAAATAAAATGAGGTTTATTTGGATAATACCTCGGAAACACACAGAAATACAAAATACAGAGAATATACACACTTACTTTGGGTCTGGGGTTAAAAACTAGAATTTCCTAGTTGCAAGGCGCCTGCTTCAGCAAAGACTTACCTTGTCCACTCCACGGAGCTGGAATAAGCCTGGAACAGGTAAGTTCACTCCTCAGAACAAGTCCTCAGCTTGGCTAGGAATTCCCTGGCATTGCAATGCCCATGGGAACCTTACCGGCACGTCACTGAAACAGTGCCAAGACTATCTATAAGTCTGAACATACTGAGAGAGACTGACACTCTGTGTCCTATGTTTTAACATGGACTCAATGTGTGGGAACATATCACACCAGTCAATCAGAGCAGTGCTCATCTGGCTGATGATGTCAGAGAAAGGGGGTGTGTTGAGCCAGCTCAGGCCGCCCCGGGGCGGGACATATGTTCTGGCCCGTATAAAAAGCACATACGATCGCCATCTTTTCCTTAGCCAGCCCATTGCCTCCTGCTGGGCAGGCGCCACTAAGTCTGGCAGACCAGAAGGTCCCCCTCACAGGGTGTCTTAGTTCTCTGACTCAGTACTCTGCCCAGCCTCACCCACTTACCACCCCGATACCTTTCGACATCCCATCTCCTTTTTTAAGTGGCAACTTAAACATATGGCCAGGCTGACTGCATAGAGCCTTACAGTAAATGTAAAAACACCATGTCATACTTTATTACAGCATACATTTTGGTGTACCTCATATTCGATTGGGGCCACCACAAATCCAATACTGGCTCTGGGATACCTTGGCACTAACCTAGGGATTCCCTTAGCTACAGGGATACCTGGTCATGGTTACATTTCTAAGGGAAGATATTTCTGGGGCAATGTGTATACATGTATACGAAAATCAGGCATGATTGTCAGATACATTTATCGGGAAACCGGTAACTCAGGTCCCTGACCTGATATGCACATTCTGACACCACTTTCTCCGCAAAAGCCTCCTAAAACTCATGCACCAGAAATCCCTGTTTTATTGCATGCCCGGAAAGGGAAAAACACAAAAAATACTTGTAATACATGCAATACCATGGAATGGTACAATGTTACTGGGCCCAGGAGCTAACTCTCTTGGACCCTTATACACAGATTAGGGGTAACCAAAACCAGGCTTAACCTTTATTTGTGAGCCAGGTTATCCCCTACTGTCACAGTATCTGAGAGTGTGAACTGAACTAATAAGTTCACGGGAAACAATAATGAATTGAGAACATTTGTCCATTACCTAACTGTAGATTTTGATTCAGGAGGAGAACATAATATAAATGTTTAATGGGTGCTAATTTGCACATATTGAAAAACTGTTGGACATAAAATCATTTTAAGTGTTAATCACTTACTAAAGGGCTAAAACCGAAGCTGCCTAGGTTTGAAGACACATTAGTGTTAAATATCCAGTACGTTGTACAGGCATACCCCGAATTAAGGTACGCAATGGGTTCAGAGCATGTATGTAAAGCGAAAATGTACTTAAAGTGAATCACTACCTTTTTTCCACCTATCAATGCATGTACAGTACTGCAATCGTCATATATGTGCATGACTGATATAAATAATGCATTTGTAACAGGCTCTAAAGTCTCCCCGCTTGCGCACAGCTTCGGTACAGGTAGGGAGCTGGTATTGCTGTTCAGGACGTGCTGACAGGCGCATGCGCGATCTGCTGTTTGCCTATTGGGCGATATGTCTTTACTCGCGAGTGTACTTAAAGTGAGTGTCCTTAAACTGGGGTATGCCTGTAATGTGTAAATATTATTTATGTAGTACAGTACTGTTGGTATCTAGGGACAGCATTCCACTCCATGGTGATGTTCACTCAAAAGTGTCATGAGTGTAACAGTGTGAAGGTTGTCCCTGTTAAGAATACTCCAGTGTGTGTAGTAAAATATTATTAGGATATTTCAGGCTTTAGTGGTGAGCACAGGACAACCTCGGAGCGACCCCTGACACAATAGCTGGGGCTGTGTAACACTCAGGGGCTCCAAGGGCCCAGCAGGACCAAAATAAACATTGTATAATAAAATAACGGATAATTAAGGCTAGTATAGTAGGCACATAGTGGTCTTGGAGAGCTTCCTGGCACCTTAACAAAGTTGCTATGAATCACTCAGAATCTCCGAAGACCCTACCATGCCTATGTATATCTGGGTGCAAAAAGCCTGATAGGTACTGAGTAGCCTCGGAATGTTTCCCGTTATCCAACTGCTCTGGGGGCTCCAAGGTTCTGATAGTGGTCTGGTTAGACTGGTCTAATGGACACACGACAGCCTGAGAGTACTTCCCGACACCTTGATTCAGGTGCTCCGAGGACCCAGCATGGACTGTGCATATCCAAGCAGACTGAACAGACTGATCTCAGCGGAAATTCCGACATATGTTTCGCATAGGTGCTTTGTCAAGGGACTGGCCTCTAATTTTGCTAATGCAACCACTAAAGGAATGAGACTCTTACTATTTGCAGACAATGTCCATTTAACCCTTTATAATCCATTGCCCTCACTACCAATTCTAATCTCAAAAATAATCTACAGTAGGTATGGGTCCATCTCGTTTTTACAAAATCACTCCCATTTGATTTTAATTTTAAGTAGCAAGACATTAAAATAAAATATATAGACATTTGTATTACCAAATCACATAATCAGTTATTTCATGATAATTTTCCAAATTTTATTTCAAACCTTGAGAGATTTGGATATCTGTATTTTTGAAGTGAAACTTCTTTGCTAGCACCTATTAAATTCTCATAGGACAAAACTCCTTCATGGAGACGAAAATGCATAACGGAAGTAAGACTCTTGTACGAGCGCACACCCTCGCTAGCTAATCTCACAGCACAAAACAATCGTAGATAGAGACGGAAGAGCAATCGGGCATGTACATGCGTGGCCAGCGGTGCTCGTGCGGTGCTCGTGCATGCGCATAAGTGGTCAGCGGCACTCACACATGCGCAGAAGCGACCAGCGCCACAAACAAGCAAAGGTCTGCAGCACTGGGGACAGTGTCTGCTGTGATGGTGCTGCAGGGGTCCAGGGGCTTCTGAATGGGACCCCCCCCGCAGCGTTAATTCTTTGGTGTCGTGGCACTGAAGACGATACCAGTTTATCTATAAATGGTGCTAAATGTCAAACTGCTCAAACTTTTTTCCACCGGATTTTAAGCTGGAAATTGAAATGGAAAGAGAAGGTGCTTTGCAAATATTAAGTGGAAGAAAGTTCCATAAAGGCTACGGAGAGATGAGTGAAAAAGGTTTACGATGTGTGAGGGCTATTGAGGTAAAATGTGCAAAGATGACACATCCCTTGGTAAAACATAAAGGGGTGTAACACGGGATCAATCAGGGTTTATACTTATGGAGGTGCTGAAGAGTGAATACCCTTAACTTACAAGTGCGTTTCTGTGTGAAAAACTGCATTTAGCTACCTAAGCAACTTGTAAGAAATTAGTAGGTGCATTAATTTTTGGTTATACCTTGACGTGGTATGCAGGCTTGTGACACTTTGGCCAAAGGGTTTAACTAAATAACCAAGTAAATATTATTATTATTGAAGTATTTAAACTTTATACTTATTACTTTATATGTTTTGTCAATTGGATGCAGCATTGAGCACTCCTGTCTTTTGTTGTATAGGAGCTAAGTCGTGTGCCACATCAAGGCATCTTCAATGGTGTAAAGAAACTGCACTGTTTGGTCCAATTGACCCTGCTCTTCCTCATTTAATTTTGGATTTTACAATGTGTGTACTGTACCAATATTGTTAAAGATGTGGAATTTCACCAAAAACAATAGCGGTACTGAAATTTGTACTACAGTATTAGCTAATCACAATTCTAAATGATAGCAGCTTCTATTGCTATTTTTTCTTAGCACTCTTCCAAGCAATTTACGGTTGTCAAGCATTAATTTAATAAACTTGCAGCTGCCAAAGGGCTTACTACAGTACTGGGATCATCCACCTGAAATAATCATTCAGACAACAATTTTATTTTAAAAATAAATTTCAAATGGCATCTGGTATTTTATAAGGAGAAAATATAATACTTATCTGAATACCTCGTCATACTGAAGTTGAAGGGTTGCGTTACATTAATATTTCTTTCCAACAAATCATGATGTATTTAAATGGTTATTGGAATACTAGTAGTTGGCTACTTTGTAACACATGAACCAATCCCAGACACTAGGTTACATCCTGATTATGGCAAGATCTAAAAACATATTTAATATTGACCTTTTCCAGCATTTTTTACTTTTTATTTGCAGGAATTTCGAGAATTTGAAAAGAAAATTTTTTTAATCTGCAGCTGTTCTAAATAAACAAAATCAAGCTAAAAAAGGAAATAATTGTGCTTAAATGGAAGTCTTCTAGAAATCAAACACTATTCATGTACAAGATCATTTAGGATTACATTTACTTACACTACAGTACACTTCAATTCCGGTTGATAACAATTGAATCACAATTTGGTATCATACGTCAGTGTCTTTATTTTCATACGATATTTATTCATTCAGCTTGCCATTCAGATATGTTACTACTTCTTGGCATTTAGTATGTATGTACAGATGTATCAAGAATGACTGCCTCTGTGGGCACGAGAGGTTACGACACCGTAGCTTGGCCAGGGCTCGATCGCAGCCAATTAAGCAGTAAACTGCCCGGGAGGATTAACCCAGCGGGGTCCAGCAGGGGTCCAGCTTCTGTAAAAAGTTTCACTCTTAAGGGATTTTTTTTTTTAGAAACAGCTATTTTTTGCATGTACAGTGTATCTAATATTTAATGTTATAAATAGGAAATACCCTTTACCATTAAATTAGTGGTAAGAACATTTCAGAATTAAACCAATGCTAAGTATTCCCCCTCCCCCCCCAAAATGGAGACATTTGCAGCTAAGTTTCAATATATACCCAAGTGCTATAATGTTAAGAGTCCAATTACCTACTGTAGCGAAAATGTTACATTTAGTTAAATGACCTACATTTAAAATCAGCCATTACCTGTTTTATGGACATAATATACTGGTAGACAATGTGTGAACAATTTAGTATCAAATGCGAATTTTGACCTTTCACACATGGTGCTTAATTGCAAATCCGTCAAAAATTAGCAACAGGCACAGTATTGGCTCTTGCCCACGTTTTATGAAAAAAAATTGCTGAAAACCACTGTTCATGTTATTATTATTCTTCGAGGTACATATACAGGCATACTTTCAAAGCACATACAGAAACTCACGTGCATGAAAATAAATATTATAAAATAGTAGAAAATACAAGTTCAAATGAAAGTCTCAAAAAATATAAATTCCAAGATAACTTAAAATAAACACATTGTAAACAAAGACATGGAATTGTCCCAGAAAAAGGATTCCAATACAATCACAGCAAAAAGATTATAGAAAGTACTGTATATACTATATACTGTAAATAATAAAATAAAAAAATCACGCAAATGGAAAAGATAAAAAAATCTGAAGTTAAAATATAAGCAATGAAAATAAAAAAAAGCATAAAAAAAAGTTTTCAGAAAAGTCACTTTATCGCTGAAGTGCACTTTAGTAGCGGATTAGCCTACTTTGTTATTCTGTAAACCCTTCTCGTATTTCTGATCCTTGTATAAAAGGCTTTTTTAGAAGCGGTTTAACTCTGGCTCAGCCAATCCGATTGGTTTGTCAAAAAAAACTCCAACTCACATTTTTTTAAAATACAACTTCTATTCTAGTATCTCCGGTATGCAAGCCGCTTCTAAACAATGCACATTTTGTTTCACGCCACCTCAAGGGTGGTGAGATTGGTATTGCGAGTTATATCCAGAGCTTGAAATATTGGTTTGCCTGAGAGAGGAAACCCCATAAGTCAGACTGGGGATGGATTTAGGACCACCTCAAATCATTCTGCTTCCAAAGCAAGTACAATCCATGCATTTGGCTGTTAAACCATGCTATTTGTCACTTTTTCTAGAAGCCGTTTAGAGGAATCGGTTTGCAATAGAGAAAAGTTTTTTTTTTCTCACATTTCATTCCACTACATCTGAACATGCCAAACCATGTAATTTGACAATTACAGCTTCAGATTTCTACTAGAATAAGCTCTACTGGTTTGTGTAAAATGAGGGAGCTGCAGTTCTCCATTGTCCTTTTATTATCCAACTATAATGCAATCTATAAAAGAAAGCACAGAACAACCACCACTTGTATAGATAACCTTTAAACAAAGTAAAAAAAAGTTGAACTGTGTGTGCATTACTGCGTTTTTACTTTTCTGTTCATTTAAGGTTTCTACTGCATATCATTGGGGGTTGTTCTGCCCTTTTTGCATACATTCCACACACACTAAAAAGGAAAAAACGAGCAAGGGTCTCAGAGTCTGTGGGATATTCTAAAGTAAAAAGTGACTGTGTAGTTTACAGTTAATGTGTCCTAATATATCACGTTATTCTGTACCAATGCATCTCCTTGTTATAACTATCTTATTTTAAATTATTTGTAACATTAGATCTGATTGATTTGGTTTTCTTTCAGGGCAAGGGACTTTCTTTCAGGGTACCCCCTGCTCCATACCCATTATACCAGTGTATTTTCCAGTCCCGTTTTTAACATTTTTTGTTATAATTTGTATTATTGTTATTTTTATCCATTGCATCAGTGGATGCTTTGTCCACTGTTTTAGATTAATAAACTATTCATACCCCTCAGTGCGCCTGTCTGCCTATTGTTTTTTCTGTTTGTGAGCCCCCCTTGTGGGAGCTCACCCTTATAGGGGACGTGTGGAAGCCCCCTCAGACTGCAGGCTGCAAGAGGGATTTCGCTCAGTATCTACGTTAGCGCGGAGCAACTTTACCCTTATGTAAATGGGCAATAACTTGAATAAACACATATCAGCTGTTAGAGCTACAAGAAAAGAAAACAAATATTAGTATTGCGACATAATAAAACTAAAGGGAAAGCATATTACCTTCAGTTTAAATAGCCATAACAAAATAATATAACAAATGCAGGAATTACAAACTGAATAGTATAAACAAATGCAACATTGTTTAGTACATATTATTAGTGAAAAATTTGGCCAAGCAATAGCCCCAGAGGGAGAGGTATCAATACTAGCACATCAAAAATAATAATGTATATTTCTAATACTTGCACAGATAATGATATCCGTGCCTACTTCTCCAGCTCAGCCTTATTTGTCACTGTAAAATATCAATATAGCAAAAGAGGAGAGAAGCTCCACCAGGGAGCAACAGAGACAAAAACAAAAAGATATTAACCCATAAGCAGATTGGAAAAGAAACCAATATTAAACAATAGTGCTTGTGTCAATGGACTCATTAAATCCACCAGGCGCTAGTGTCGCGAGCTGGTAGATCCAATATGTCTCACGTTTACACAACTTTTTGAACCAATCACCCCCTAAAGTAAGAGGAGATATATATTCCAATCCTATAATTTTTAAAATTTTTGGGTCTTTATTGTGAACCATTTCAAAGTGTCTATAGATCTCATGGCTGTTAACTCCATTAACTATACTTCTTCGATGCTCCAAAAAACGAGCACTCAAGGGACGCGTGGTGCGGCCCACATATTGTTTGCCGCAACCACACGTCAGCATGTATATAATGTACATGCTTTTTTGGAGCATTGAAGAAGTACAGTTAACGGAGTTAGCAGCCATGGGATCTATAGACACTTTGAAATGGTTCACAATAAAGACCCAAAAACGTTAAAAATTATAGGATTGGAATATATATCTCCTCATACTTTAGGGGGTGATTGGTTCAAAAAGTTGTGTAAACGTGAGACTTATTGGATCTACCAGCCCGCGACACTAGCGCCTGGTTGATTTAATGAGTCCATTGACACAAGCACTATTGTTTAATATTGGTTTCTTTTCCAATCTGCTTATGGGTTAATATCTTTTTGTTTTTGCCTCTGTTGCTCCCTGGTGGAGCTTCTCTCCTCTTTTGCTATATTGATATTTTACAGTGACAAATAAGGCTGAGCTGGAGAAGTAGGCACGGATGTTATTATCTGTGCAAGTATTAGAAATATACATTATTATTTTTGATGTGCTAGTATTGATACCTCTCCCTCTGGGGCTATTGCTTGGCCAAATTTTTCACTAATAATATGTACTAAATGTTGCATTTGTTTATACTATTCATTTTGTAATTCCTGCATTTGTTATATTATTTTGTTATGGCTATTTAAACTGAAGGTAATATTCTTTCCCTTTAGTTTTATTATGTCACAATACTAATATTTGTTTTCTTTTCTTGTAGCTCTAACAGCTGATATGTTTTTATTCAAGTTATTGCCCTTTTAGTTCCAATTGGGGGAGCTTTGTGATTGATTAATTTTTTCCACCACCCACTTTTCTGGGTATATATATTTCTGTCTCTGTTGTTATTCCAACATCCTTTGAAAAAGTCAGCGTGTCTGACGAAACGCATCAGGAAGCAGCGCTGACACTACGTCATCAACAAGGGTCGGAAGCAGTGGCAAGCTTCCAGCCCTGCTGCACACAGCCCCAGAATTGGCGCGGTTGATAGCCGGTCTGGTGTGGAGAGACTGACAACTCAGGACTCCAAAGATTACAGGTTTCACCACCATCTATGAGGTCTGAGACCGTGGGACACGAGCGGGCGGCGTTTGCTACATCTGACGCTGCAGGAGATCTTGCCATGCTGATCCCGTGGTGGTGATATTATTATCATACATGCCTAATTACATTTTATGTTTGTGAGTGAACTTGTTTCCCTCTCTATATATTTTTATAATTTTTTTTATACGTTTTTACGCTATGGGTTGTGCGCTTTCTCCTTCTGTCTAATATATATATATATATATATATATATATATATATATATATATATATATATATATATATATATATATATATATTTTTTTTTTTAAAAACAAGGAACAAAGAGTAGCGCTATAAGTGTGATGAGGTCTAATGTGATGGTGAATAGGGCTAAATTATTAAATAATCAAATAGTGCTTATATAATATTACTAAATAAAAATTAAAACAATAAGAAAATTGGAATAAAAAAACCATATAATGTGAATATCAGAGAACAAACCAGTCCAAATGATAGAAACAGATGAGCAAAAAAGTCCAGATACAGAGATTAATTGTCAGTCACAATGTGGAGTAGGCTGCTCCTTGGTTGATCTAGCCAGATCAGAAGAATCTAAAAAACAAAGACAAAAAGATGCGCCAGCTCCATGGCATAATATTGTTTGTAAAATTGACAATTTATTAAAAAGCAGAAAGTGTCCGCCAGGAATTGCACTCACTTGAAATAGTGAAAAAGCATTCAAGGGAGACATTCTGTAAACCAGCTGAGACTGTAGGAGGGTAGAAAGCCAGATATTGCTGTAGATATACACTCAATGTAAATGAGGATACTTATCCGTGGCTGGATGGAAGATGGTAGTCAGTGTAAGCAGGAGGGGTGGTTGTGTTAGGCAGGTAGCTGAAACACCACCCGGTGTAGTAGGAAGATATCCAGTTGTCAGCTACTTCATTCCATGTGCCTGACGTGAAATCATAGTCCCAGCATTCAGACCTTAGAGCACCCAACTCCGCAATAACAACTCTGTTTAGCCCGGAAGTATCCTCTACCTTTCTTCGTGTGTAATAGGAAATTGGCAGACCTCGACACAGCCTCAACCTGCGTGATGACATCAGTGCTTCACTACGTCACGAAGTCCTGACTAGTTTCGTCACGTGAGTGACTTTTTCAAAGGATGATAGGTTGCTGCCTGCTGGAGCATTATATACCCTTATGGGCAATCACAGTGAGTTAGTTACAGCTGAAATATATATATATATATATATATAAATAGGCAAATGTCAGATGCAGGTGTTGCAATCCTGCTCCTCCCAGGAAGTCTGTTAGCACACAGCCCTGGTGTGTGCTTCAAGACTCTCTCTTCTGTCTTTGTTCTCCTTTGTCAGCACAGTTGTGTGCTAAGTATTCTGTGTGCAGGCTTCTCTGCTCTCCTGTGTCAGCACACTTGTGTGCTAAGGAATGTCTCTTGGTCTGTCCCCAGCAGGTTTTTTTTTACCCTCCTCTGATTATGCAGGTGGAGCTGGCTAAATGATATTTTCTGCCCTGAGTTTAGGGTGACCACCTGCATCGGGCTCAGTATCTATGATCATGGGTTGTACAACCTGGGTGGAGTTTTGATCCATTCTGAGTGACCCCTGTGGCATCTCAATTTGCTAGTTTGCTAGACAGACTTCCTGTCCTGACGTATTACCACTTTTACATTGACCAATTCTTCAACGCGTGGAGAACTCCCAATTAATGTCTGGCGGGGTACCTCTGCTATACTAGCACAGATTGGAAGCTTCTTCAGTACCAGGGGACCGTAGTCTACAGCTTTCTCATTCATCATGAGCCCATCCGCAACAAGCACGGCCCGCATCAGTGGAGAGGTCATTTGCGTTTTGGATAAGGATACTTAGATTTCAGCACATCAGTTTGGTTGTAGTTCTCACACCTAACGGTTACACGTGGCCTCTCTTTTTTGTAGACAGCTAGTGTTGTACAGATGCAGCGGTCGTTATCCGCCCATTTCTCTAATTAGTTTTCAAGATCTCCCCGAGATCCTATCAACATTTGCCGCGACAGACTAATGGCCCATCAGATTAACACAGCAGGGCTTCCTGCTGTGTTAATCCTATCCGGGGTCTACCTGTCTGTAAGAGATGTGCAGTAAGATATAGGCTGAATCAGTTACTCTACCTGTGCGCCTCTAACAGGCGATCACAGGGGTTTTATTTAATTTTAACACTACAGTATTGTAGCAGGGGTCTCTGGAGCTTCACTGCATTGATTTTGGGCCCGGGGACCCCCTACTTCCTGAGTTACAGACCCCATTATGCGGAGCGGTATCCCAGTCATGTTAAAATCCCGTGGGTCCCGTGACTGTGGTATTTTAACAGTGCAGGAGATACCAGCACCGCCTGTATATCGGGAAGTAAGGGGTCCCTGAGGCTGAAATCAACTTTGTTCAGCTCAGGAGTCCCCCTGATCCCATACACTAGTATCAACACCCCCCCCCCCCCACCCAATGAAAAAATGATTACCTTAGTGGATAGCTGCTAAGATAATGAAGCTGCTGAGTGAAGGGGGTAATTGCCCCAAGTTGGGTTGTTTGGCCTCTCGGGTGGGCATTGGGAAGGGTTAACCCCTTCATTACCTTAGCGGTAGTAACCGTTATGGTAATGAAGGGTTAACCCCCCCCCCGCTACCCACCGAGGCCTGACCACCTACCCTGTGGCAACTACCCCCTTCACTCAGTCCCTCTATCCATAATAAACATAAAAATACCTACTACCTACTGTACCAATACACAACCCACCCTCTGTACCCCCAACAAACCCCTAGCAGATACAGTACAGTAATGTACAGTACAGTAATGGGCAAAATTACTATTATCCAGATATGGATAATATTGCATTTGCCCATTTAAAAAAAACATAAACCAGCAGCATAAATGAAATAAAACTTGCACTTACCCCTGCAAGATGAAGGCTGTCATCATGAGCTGTCATCATCATCACCGTCCTTGTCCTCCGTTGTCAGCAACAGTATAATAAATAAAAAAAATACAATCTAATGGCTTTAACCCCTTAATGACTTTAGTGATTAGTAACCACTATAGTAATTAAGGGGTTAACCCACCATCCCCCAATACCCACCTGGAAGGTATAACCACCCTCCAGGGCCACTACACCCACTACCCATTGATTGGCACAGTGTTAAAGCATGCACATATGGGCATGCTTTAATACTATTGCAATAATGGTCATTAAAAAAAATGATTGGCATGGTGGCACACATGAGCTGCCACCATTCCAGGCAACATACAACCTGCCAATCACCAAAACAAACCTCAAATTAAAAACACATTCTATTTTAATCCTAAAAAAGCCAAAAAAAAACAATTGATTAGCATGGTGGCACACTCATGCCCTGTGGGCATGAACTGCCACCTTGCCAGGCGAAGGGCAACCTGCAAAAAAATGAATACAGTACATGCATCAAATAAAAAACACATTGCATTGACATAAAACAAAAAAGCCAAAACAAACAATTGATTGGCACAGTGGCACACCAATGCCCTGTGGGCATGGTCCGTCCCTCTGTCAATCAATTGGCAACCCGCAAAAAAATAAATACATGCATCAAATAAAAAAGACATTACTGTACATTTGAATTAATAAAAATGCCAATATAGTACCAACCTAAAAAAAGCCTGCAATTTAAAAAACAAGCACCAAACAAAAGACATTTACATTGGAATACAAAAGTTAAAGTATGCCTATGCAAATGTCAACCTAAAAAAAAATAATACAACATTAAATAAAATACAAGCCATCTTTTTCTTACTTTTTGATGTCTTCACCCAGCGAATACGACTCAAACACTAACAGCAGCAACAGCAGCAGCAACTCCTGGTCCACGTCGCAATGCTCCTCAACAGCCACAGTCCACAGGTAAAATCTTTCATTATTTTCTTCATATGTAATCCATTTTGGGTTCTTCTTTTATCTTCATCTGTACTTGTAAACCACTTGTGGTTCTTCTTTATCTTCATCTGTCAATCCAATTGGGAGATGCTGCTCCTTCAGCTCCGTGCCACCAAATGAGTCGGCACAGGCTTTTATACAGCCTGTGACATCACATTTGAGTGACAAATGGCTCCCAGCAATGTGATTGGCTGGAATAACCATGTGACAGCTTTTTTTTCTTCTTAGGATGTGATGTCTTCAAAAGGGAGTGAAGCAAGCCAATCAGAAAGGCTCAGCTTCCCTTCCCTTTAAGATGGTATAACCAAAACCAGAATGGCTGGCATCACATGGTTTACAAGAACCAATAAGATTGGGGGTCATCCTATTGGTTGTGGTAAACCATGTGATGCCGGACATCAAGGGATGATGTCACATCCTTTAAAAAACTGGATGTTGTCACATCCATGTCATGTTTTATTTTAAATGGGCAAATGCAATATTATTCCTATCTGGATAATAGTAATTTTGCCCATTACTCTACTGTACTGTATCTGTTAGGTGGGTTGTTGGGGGTACACGGGGTGGGTTGTGTATTGGTAAAATAGTAGTAGGAGTGAGGGTCGGTAGTGGGTAGTCAGGCCTCAGTGGGCAGTGTGAGGGGTGTGAGGGGTTAACACTTTCATTACCATAACGTTTACTACCGCTAAAGTAATGAAGGGGTTAACCCCTCCCAATGCTCACCCGAGAGGCTAAGCCACCCACCCTGGTGCTATTACCCCTTCACTCACCCCTTCTGCCCTCAATAAACCTAGTAGTCTGATGGCCCCTTACCCCTTTATCACCTTAGCGGTTAATAACCACTATAGTAATTAAGGGATTTACCTCGGTTCCACACGAGGTTGGTGTACAAACTAAAGCAAATTGGACTCAGTAAAAATATATGCGCCTGGATTGAAAACTGGTTGAAGGATAGACAATAGAGGGTTATCATAAATGGAACTTTTTCAGGTTGGGCTAAAGTTGTGAGTGGAGTACCTCAGGGATCGGTACTGGGACCATTGCTTTTTAACTTGTTTATTAATGACCTTGAGGTTGGCATCGAGAGCAAAGTCTCCATCTTTGCTGATGATACTAAATTGTGTAAGGTAATAGAATCAAAGCAGGATGTAATTTCTCTCCAGAAGGACTTGGAGAGACTGGAAACGTGGGCAGGTAAATGGCAGATGAGGTTTAATACAGATAACTGTAAGGTTATGCATTTGGGATACAAGAATAAACTGGCGACTTACACATTAAAAAGGGATAAATTGGGGGAATCCTTGATGGAGAAGGATTTAGGAGTACTTGTAGACAGCAGATTTAGCAATAGTGCCCAAAGTCATGCAGTAGCTGCAGAGGCAAACACGATCTTATCTTGCTTTAAACGGGCAATGGAT
The DNA here is from genome assembly GCF_040206685.1 of Ascaphus truei. Lineage (NCBI taxonomy): Eukaryota > Metazoa > Chordata > Amphibia > Anura > Ascaphidae > Ascaphus > Ascaphus truei. The sequence continues at coordinate 121,657,880 of NC_134483.1, forward strand.
GGAAGGGAAGTAAACATAATTATGCCCCTTTACAAAGCATTAGTAAGACCACACCTTGAGTATGGAGTACAATTTTGGGCACCACTTCTTAAAAAAGACATTCTGGAACTAGAGAGAGTGCAGAGAAGAGCCAACAAATTAATAAAGGGGATGGACAATCTATCTTATGAGGAGAGGCTAGCTAAATTAGATGTATTTACATTAGAAAAGAGGCGTCTAAAAGGGGATATTATAACTATATACAAATATATTCGGGGACAGTACAAGGAGCTTTCAAATGAACTATTCATCCCACGGGCAGTACAAATGACTCGTGGGCATCCCTTTAGGTTGGAGGAAAGGAGATTTCACCAGCAACAAAGGAAATGGTTCTTTACAGTAAGGGCAGTTAAAATGTGGAATTCATTACCCATGGAGACTGTGATGGCAGTTACAATAAATTTGTTCAAAAAAAGGTTGGACATCTTTTTAGAAAGGAAAGGTATACAGGGATATACCAAATAAGTAAACATGGGAAGAATGTTGATCCAGGGATTAATCCGATTGCCAATTCTTGGAGTCAGGAAGGAATTTATTTTTCCCCATAATGTTTTTTTTTTTTTTGCCTTCCTTTGGATCAATAAGTAAGTATAGATATAGGATAAAGTATTTGTTGTCTAAATTTAGCATACTGTAGTTTGAACTTGATGGACATACATCTTTTTTCTACCTCATCTACTATGTAACTATGTAACACCCAAAAAGCAATACATATTTCTTCAAAATACAGTACTACCTGTTAGGGTTTTATGGTGTTTAAGAAGACCTTCCACTACTAAACCACAACACTCTGGTTGTCAGTGGTCTTGTGAGTCTCCCCCATTTCACATCAGTTCGTGAGCCCCCTCCTCTATTACCCCCCCATCTCCCCATGTATTGCTCTCTCCCTGTCTTACTCATACCCACCTCTCTCTTCCCCACTCCCTCTTTAATTCCCTCTCACTCTCCCCCTGCTATCACTCAATTACCTCACTCTCACTCACTGCTGCTCCCTCAATCCCCCCTCCTCACACTCATTCCCTCCTCCCACTGGCCCTGCACTCACACAATTCCCCCCTCCCTCCAATACCCATACAACTCCCCCCACAAAAAATACCACTTCACAATACCCACACAATCCCCTCACAAAATACATACACTACCCTCCCCCAAATACATATACACAACACCACCTCCTAAAATACATATTTACTCTACCATTGCCCCAAATACATACTTACTCTAACCAGCCCCCAAATACATACTTACACTAACTCCCTCAATTACACTTAGACTATCCCCCTTAAATACATACCTACACTACTCCCCCTCCCCTAAATACATACTTACACTACCACCCCTTCAAATACATATTTAGACTAACCTCCCCAAATACATATTAACACTACCCCTAAATACATACTTACACTAACCCCCTCAAATAAATACTTACAATCCCTCCTTAAATACATACCTACACTACCCCCCATAAATACATACTTACACTAACCCCCTCAAATAAATACTTACAATCCCTCCTTAAATACATACCTACACTACCCCCCATAAATACATACTTACACTACCACCCCCAAAATACATACTGTGACAAATGGCTTACTCCGGGGCTCTGCCGTCTGTCCAGGACTGCTAGAAAACGTCTTTTAGGGTAGGTTAAATGATGAGGCGTAACATGCTGTTCCTTTAAACAGGCTACTGCCTGATTTATTCAGTCCCAGGCACTGAGACTGCCACACTGAATACAAAAGCAAAACACAAGCAAAACAAAACCCTGCTCATCTGAGCAATAACTTAACTGAAGTTCACCCTGACTCGGGTTGGGGTGGCTTGCCCGCTTCCAACAAACAAAAATAAGGATCTTTACAATTTCAGAAAAGGAACAGAATGAGTTAACCTGTTTGGGGAGAGGCTTTTCCCCTCTCTACTTCCAGCAGCATTCCTGCCTCCAGTCTCTTGGGGAGAGGGAAGAGGAACCAGGAAATCAGCCTTACATACCTGATTTCTATCTAGCAGGACAGGTGACAGAAATCAGGCAGCAGACAAACTCTGGTCTGGATCCCTCATCCCTCAGTTCCAGCAACTGTCAAACTGTGGGATGGAGTGCATATATTCTGAGGCTGCACTTGCTAGCCTAAACAAGATAGAAGCTGTCCAGTATCCTGGGAGCCCTATATATGGAATTTATTACCATCCCCTGGTTTCTGTCACAATACGTAAACTAGCCCCCAAATACATACTTACACTGACCACACCTGTTTATATACAGTATTTACACTAATCCCCCATCCCCAAGAACATACTTACACCGGGCCACGGCTTTCTACAGCTGTTGCAGGAAGGGTTGCCAGGTGTCCAGTATTGAAGTGGACTGTGCATTTGTACACAGTATTCAGTAAAAAATTAGAGGTAATACAGGACATGAATGTGTCCGGTGTCTTTGGACATAGTGACCTGACCGGCTTTGGGGGAAGCGGGATTTCCCAGAGCACAGAGAGATATGGGCTGTTGCTAGGAGGCTGGGCAGCTTCCTCCATCCTTATTGGCTGCATTACTCAGCATCAATCAGGAGGAGGGGCTAGGTGCCTGGGGCTGGGTCCAAGGACAGGAGGAAACAGCGGATGTGTTTGTGTATACATATCTCGCGGGCATTGCACCTTTCCCCATTGTGTCCAGTATTTTTGGAGAAGCCACCTGGCAAACCTCGCTGTGGCTAATTCAAAAAAATCTGATTAAGGCGGTCCTCTACAAGGCAAAATAATGTGAATATTAAATAAATATATATACAGTAATAACATTTATATAAAACAATAATAAAATAACAACAATAATAAAAATAAAATGTGCAAATGTGTTATTAAAACATGTGTTACAAATCGCAGCTCAACCCTTTTGAGACGGTCCAACTCTCCTTATGTAGATATCCAAAGACAGGTTTGGGGAACGTAGATTTCACCATATGTGGAAAAATATAAAGATAATATAGTGTAGTTCTTTTTAGATAAGAGACATCACAGCAACAGCAGAAATGGGGACTCACACTTTCCCACTGAATTAACAGCAGTGGGTATCAATGTCAATTTCAGCTCAGGAAGATCCAACGTAATAATCCTCAGTGCAAGACAGAAAAGTACACTGTTAGTGCAACTTTGTACAGGGATACCCCGGTTTAAGGACACTCACTTTAAGTACACTCGCGAGTAAGGACATAATGCCCAATATGCAAACGGCAGCTCACGCATGCGCCTGTCAGCACGTCCTGAACAGCAATACCGGCTCCCTACCTGTACCGAAGCTGTGCGCAAGCAGGGAGACTTTAGAGCCTGTTACAAATGCGTTATTTACATCAGTTATGCACGTATATGATGATTGTAATACAGTACATGTATCAATAAGCGGAAAAAATGTAGTGCTTCACTTTAAGTACATTTTTGCTTTACATACATGTTCCGTCCCATTGCGTACGCTAATGCGGGTATGCCTTTATGTTCAATATTGTAATATATTTAAACGAATAGTAACACACTTACATTCTATCAGTGTGGCATGTATACATAAAATTAAAGGTGGCACAGATCCTCTGGTCTCTCCGACTGCATTGCGTCACTTCCGGCAATGGTCTGTGTCACTTCCGGTCACGGATGATCCCGTTGTTAGGAGTCATGGGTGCCGACGGTGCTGGGAGCCTGTATAGCCTACTTGCTCTTGACTTACAGTCAAGAGCAAGTAGGCTATACAGGCTCCCGAAACTGCCCTGCACCGTCGGCACCCGCGGCTCCTAACAACGGGATCATCCGTGACTGGAAGTGACGCAGACCATTGCCGGAAGTGACGCAACGCAGTCAGAGAGACCAGAGGATCTGTGCCACCTTTAATTTTATGTGTACATGCCACACTGATAGAATGTAAGTGTGTTACTATTCATTTAAATATATTACGATATTGAACATACAAAGCTGCACTAAGAGTGTACTTTTCTGTCTTGCACCGAGGATTATTACGTTGGATCTTCCTGAGCTGAGATTGACATTGATACCCACTGCTGTTTAATCACTGGGAAAGTGTGAGTCCCCATTTCTGCTATTGCTGTGATGTCTCATCTAAAAAGAACTACACTATATTATCTTTATATTTTTCCACATATGGTGAAATCTGCGCTCCCCAAACCTGTCTTTGGAAACCTAGCTGTGGGCCTGCTCTCTCCCATGCTGCTGTGGGCCTCCCTCACTCTCCTGCACCGGGTCTCTATCTTATGCCGGTGTCTGTGAGTGGCCCATCCTGCCAGAGCTGGAAGTTGGACTTAGCCAGAGGTCGGGCCTAACTGTGCGGCTGTCGGGCCTCTGGTTGCTGCAAGGGCCTGGCTCTCAAACGCTTATGCAGGCCTCCATCACTCTCCCATGCAGGCCCTCTCTCTCATGCTGGTGTGTGCTTGCATATAAGAGAGGCCAAGCATGGGAGAGTGAGGGAGTCCCACAGCTGGGGAGAGTGGGGGTCTAGGGCCAACCAGAAGCCTGGCATCCAGACAATAGTGCTTGACCTCAGGCCATGCCCAACTTCCAGCACCAGCTGGGCCCCTGCAGTCACCAGGCCTGGGACACTGTTCCTGGATCCCCCTCACTTCCCCGTGTTGGCAGCCCTGGATATGAATAGGAAAAAGCAGAACTGAATCCATCCACCTTACCAACATGACTCTTCTTGATTACTCTAGTCCTGATATGAAGTCACATTTAGCATTCATCATGGAAAAGTCTTTCTAATTGTTAGAAGATAACTTATTCATGCCTTCACATTCTGCCTCATCTATCTGCAGATCTGAAGCTTCTTGTAATACGAATTAGGAGACATGTATATATGTAACAATTACAAAACACAAAAAAACATAATAGCATAATAAAAAGTATAGTAATACAAATATAGTAATAATAATATTCAGTGAAGGAAATAAAGTACTAATGCAGATTTCCTCTACTATGAATTTCCCCAAGAAATCCTTAAAATCTTCTCCTCCTCTCCACTGAAACCAGTCCTCAAGACCCTACATCTGCTTCACTTGGGGAAAAAAACTGGTACTGTATACTGTATAACTCCTACTGAAAAATCTTTGATGCCCTTAAAAATAAAATAGAATATCACAGAATTTCTTAATTCAGTGGCAGTTTGGTGCAGAATATCACAACATATTCCACAAGAATGCACGAGAAGGACAATAACGCCTATTTGTAAAAACACCCACATTGTACATGATTGTACTCCTAGATTCCTATACATATAAACACATACGGTACATACAGTACACACATGTATACAGTGATCACTGAGCAAACTGGCACTCCAACTGTTTTCCATGGGAGATTCAGTCAGCTGACCCCCGGTACCAAATGGGCTATTACAAGCATAAATGATTTTACAATGTATCTATATCTCTCAGTATACGAACCCAATGAAATAAAACATTTTGGCCCTTATTTTGTAAGTTGTGAAAAGCGCAGCTGACGTGCTATTGTCGGAAATTCCCCATTTACTTAAACGGGGGTGGGGATTTTCTTGCGATAGCATTTCATCTGCGCTTATCAGACTTTATAGAATAAGGGCCTGTATATCTACATACTGAAAGAGAAGACATGATATAATTTCTATGTGCATCTGTTAATCAAAAGGGGTTAATGCCTTTTGGACTTGACTGTTGATTGGGTATACACACTAGTTTAGATTATGATAATTAAAAAAAAAACATACATTTTTAGATGAATTTGGCTAGGATTGGAACACTTCTCTGAGATTTCCCTGAGAATGGATTGCTAATTTACCATTATTTGGCAATCATCTCAAAGCTGTTCTATTTTTATTGACATAATGGCCATTTTGCACCCTTGAATAATAATTTATTTACTTTCTTTGGAAAATACCACCTAGTTCCTCTGAGAAGTGAGCTTTGATTGGGAATCATTCCCATGGAGGTCTGATTACACAAAGAAAATAAAGAACATCCTCTAAGGCTTTTATAATTATAGGGAAAATGCTTGCTTTGTGAAGCTATTCTGCAATCAACATTTATATTGATTTCATTCTTTTGTGCACAGAATACATAAGAACCAGACTATGCTGAAAACTGAACCATTTTCTTTACATTAGTTCAAATAATTCTTCCATTTTTATTTCCAATAGGTTTTTCGAACCCCTCCAGGCTTGTAATGTTAGTTGTATTTGTAATTTAAATACAGCCTCACATATCCAACAAATGACTATTCTTTAAAAAAATATATATACAGTACTGTGAAGTAATGGGTCAGGAAACTGCTTTGATCGTGTTCTTGTATGTGAGTCAGATTTTCCCCAGGCTGACATTTTCATAAATCAGAAGAATGTCAAACATCATATATATTTAAGAATACATAGACATCAGATTAATGAATGAATTTGACAAAGTGCATAATAGTTTAAAATGTAAACTAAAATAAAAAATGGAATCATTTACATTATACTATACTTTGGAAGTAGGAAATAATTTTTATTGAACACTAAGGTCCATGTACACTAAACATTCCATGCTAAAATCTATCTCCATTTAGTAAATATCAGCCCAAGAGCATGCATTAACCGCAGATCTTCAAAGGAGTAAGGAAAGTTTCATACTTCCTACATCACTTTTTACATGCTGTTTCTTAAAATAGAAAGCTGGCAAATGCTGCTGACACAAAGAATCTTGTTAAGAGTATTTCATACAAATGTATTATTCACTTCAGTGTCATCATTCAAAAGATCCGGTAGTAGAGAGGATAAGGTCAACTTTTGTCAAACCCATTGGCTCATTTTTCTTGAATAATACTGTACTATGAATCCATGTAGATAGATGGGAAAATCGACTTATTAATAGAGATGTGCAAATGTGTCCAAAAGCTGTTTGCTAATATAGATTTTTTTTTTTACGTATTTCTTGTTAATTTCACCAGTCACAGAATTTTGCATTGCATTTTTCATCAAAAATCACACATTACCACTGATAAGTTGCAGTTTTGCCAAGCCTTTTAAAGGCCACACCCCTAAATAGGGGAAGGGAGGAGGATAAAGAGAGAGAATATTTATTGACCAGTATTTATATGGCACTAGCTGAGAGACCCGGCGTTGCCCGGGATGTGAACCCTGAATAATTATGTGTTAATGTTGTATAATAATGTAGTGTAAAATTGTAATTTAATGTAAATGTTCTGTAATATTTTTCCAAAGTGTGTTTGTAAACCAACAACAGTACAAAGAACATGCATCTGAGCACAATTTTGCAAACTGTATGTTACTTGTTACGGTTGTTAGTTTAAAAAATGTTCTTCTTGGAAAGCCTTGGTGAAAGATGGGTAGCTCCATTGTTGAGAGTAGTGTATTTCACGGCAGCTGTAAGTGGGTGTTGGCGAAATTGTTGGTAACAAAAGATGAGTGCACTACATTGAGTGTGTTTGTGAAAGAAATGACACAGACGTCTCAATTTGCATTGTGTTCCGAAAATCTTTTATTTCAACGAAGAGCTGAGTTCTTGTGGGAGGTGTGGTGACAGCGGAGGGGGTGTGTTGGTGCGCACGTTTTGAGGTGCAAGGGGAGGGGGGGCCCAGACCTGTCAATCTGCATTGTGTTGAGTGTAGTGTGTCTGGCAGGACGGTGAAGGGGAGGTGTGTTTCCTGCGGCGAGGGTGTGTTGGGGTGTTTTTGCGCCCGTGAGGGTGTGTGTTGAGGCGTTGTGTAGGGGAGGTGTGTTGAATATGCTGCAGCGCCATTGTGTGTTGCGGTGTTTGTGGCGTGGAGGGTAGGTAGGGGTGTGTTGAAGTGTTGTTTTGTGTGGCATATCAGCACAGGAGGGTTGGGTGTGTGTGAGGTCGTGTTGCGTGGCTGAGGGCGTGTGTGTGTGCGTGGTGGGTGGCTGAGGGTGTGTGGCGTGGCTGAGGGCGTGTGGCGTGGCTGAGGGCGTGTGTGGCTGAGTGTTGTGTGTGTTTGTGTGTAAGTGACACTGTGAGCCTATATTGTTTTGGCAAGCAGACATGTGGCAGGACGTTTTGTTGAATGGAAATCAGTGCTATATTATATTGTGAAGCAGTGATGTGGCAGGAGGGTGAAGGTGAGGTGTGTGGCCCCCGGAGGGGGGTTGTTGCGTCCTACGGGAGGTGTTTGTGTGTTTGTGGGCTACGTGGGGGTGGGAGGGGGGTTTGTGGGCCACGAGAGTGTTTGGGGGGGGGGGGGGGGGTTGTGGGCCACAGGAGTATTTTGTGGTGTGGGTGGGGGGTTGTGGGCCACAGTAGTGTTTGGTGGGGGTTGGTGGAGGTGTGTGGGCCCCGGAGGGGGGTTGTTGCATCCTACGGGAGGTGTTGATGATTTTGCGGGCTACGTGCGGCTTTGGGGGAGGTGCGGGCGGGTTGTGGGCCACGGGAGTGTTTGGTGGGGGTGGGGGCGGGTAGTTGTGGGCCACAGGAGGGTTTTGGGGGGGTGCGGGCTACGGGAGTGTTTTGTGGGTGGCGGCCGGGCTACAGGAGGGCTTGCGGCGTCCGGTGAAGCAGTGATATGGCAGGAGGATGAAGGTGAGGTGTGTGGTCCCGAGAGGGGAGTTGTTGCGTCCTACGGGAGGTGTTGGTGATTTTGCGGACTACGTGCGGCATTAGGGGAGGGGGGGGCGGGTTGTGGGCCACGGGAGGGTTTGGGGGGGGCGCGGGCTACGGGTTTTTTTTGTGGTTGCGGCCTGGGCCAGGGGAGGGTTTGGGGGGGGTGCAGTCTATGAGAGGGTTTTGTGGTTGCAGCCTGGGCCAGGGGGGGGTGCAGGCTACGGGAGTGTTTAGTGGTTGCGGCCTGGGCCGGGGGGGTGGTGCGGGCTACGGGAGTGTTTTGTGGTTGCGGCCTGGGCCAGGGGGGGGTGGTGCTGGCTACGGGAGTGTTTTGTGGTTGCGGCCTGGGCCAGGGGGGGTGCGGGCAACAGGAGTGTTTTGTGGTTGGCGGCCGGACTACAGGAGGGCTTGCGGCGTACGGGAGGGTTTTCGCTCCACGGGAGTGGTTGTGGTGTGTTGCGTGCTATGGGAGGCTGTGGGGTGGGGGGGGGGTGTTGCGGGCTAGGTGAGGGTGTGTTGCGGCCTCCGGAGGGGGGTACTGTGTTGAGTGATAGTGGAGGAGATGCGGGCGTTGTCCGGTGGCGATGAGGTTATGTGGCGGTGAAAGTGAGTAGCAAAATGATGGGGGGGTGTCGTGTTTTGGCGGTGAACGTGCGTGGTTGTGTTGAGGTGAAGGGGGGGGTGTTGGCAGGGTAGGCAGGAGTGTGTGCGGGTGGTAGAGGGGCTGCGGTACCAGGAGAGGTCTGGCGTGCAATCGTGGTCTGCATTGGTGGGGGGTGAGTGGGGGTTGTTAAGAGGCGGTGGCCGTCGGTGTGCGCTCCGTGAGCGTGCGGTGTGTGGAGGTGATTGTGCACTTTTGTGTGAGGGTGTGAGTGTTGCAGTGGTGAAAACAATATATATAGATAAGAGCCTGTACCTGATTCTGCAGTTCTTTTGGTGGTATCAGGCGGTGAGGGTTTTGTGGTTTGAGAGGTGAGAGCTGTGAAGCGTCGTCCCAGAGCAGTGAGGGTTAGGTCCTGGAGAGTGTGGCAGTGGTGTCGGTGTGTTGGCCGCAGGCCAATGAGAGGTGTGCGGGGGCGGGTGGGCGGGCCAAGGGAGCCATCTCATTGGCCTGAAGCAGTGGTGTCAGTGTTTTGGCTGCAGGCCAATGAGAGGTGTGCGGGGGCGGGCGGGCAGGCCAAGTGAGACATCTCATTGGCCTGAGGTGGAGTGACGGGCCAAAGGTCCAATGTGATTGCCCCTAGACACAGGGAGACACAGGACAAACAGACTGACATACATACAACGGTTTGAGAAATATAGATATAGATGGGCTTTTTTTTGGCATCTGAAAAACGACCCATTTTTGGTTTGCACACTTGAGTGAAAGTTTTGCACATTTCTATTTTACTTATTACACTGGCGACACACTTTATTCGAGCTCGGCTAGTCCCACGAATTCGGGTATACCCGGGTGTATTGAGGTTTGTGACTGTTTTCTGCCCGAGTGCATTGAGGTATTTTCCAAGCAGGGATTGAAGCATTTTATTCCCGCTGGCTGCAATACTGCACAGTATATATATATATACTGCATTACAATTCATGAATTTATGCCATCTGGTAGACACGCGAAGCATTGCAGCCTATTAAATCCTAATCATTATTATTTAACAGATCAGCCGCCCGTCAGCCAGGCATGAACCCAGGCTGGGAAGGCAAACGCAACGGGGCTTGTCAGAGGTGAGGAGCGGCGCATTCCAGGTATCTGCCAGGTACATACTGGGTATTTGCTCGAATAAAGTGTGTCGGTGCAGTATGTTTCAATAAACTGTAGGTTGAGAGGGCTAAAGGGTGAACAAGTAATACATGAGAAAGGGTTGTAATTTGGCATTGTGATAAAAGTAGCATTTTCAATTTTGCCATTTAAAACTTTATAGGAATTTGAACAAAGTGAAAATGGGTTTCAACAAATTATTTAATAGACAGACTGATGGGATGAAATGAATGAATCAATTGCCCCTATAGGTTTGGATGGCTCAGATTCAAAAGCTTCTGCATGTGGAAAGTACAGTTTTGCTGGAGAGAATATCCCAATCTCCGAAAACTACTGTATATTTATAACATATAAATGCATTTCCGTTACTATCAAGTTTATCAGTTTAAGTACAGTGTATTGCAGCAGAAATTCACGACTTAGATTTAGAGACAGATTATAATTGTTTTTTTTTAACTTCTTATTGAAATTTTCAAACATAGATAGGAAGGGAAGGGGTACACAAAAAAAGGATGATGTGAATGGGGGTGAACAACCATTTGATATCAGAATTCTTATAGGCAACAACAATCACAGCCACATTGATAGTAGCGAATCCCCTTTTCTTGGAGTATCGCTGTAACCAGTCGCAGTCCTCTTCGCCTTTCTATAGAAAATCTGGACAGGTCCTGGTGAATCTGAATAGGGGCGTATTCGAAGTTGATTGATCCTATATTTCTGCAGCCCTTTAGAATCCTATCCTTAGTTGTGTATTGATGAAGCCTCAATACCACATCTCTGCTTCTTCTGGGATCATCACATCTCCGGCCCAATGCCCTATGAGCTCTGACCATTATCATTTCACCGTCTTGTTGTTGGGGGTCAATTGACAAGAAGAGTCTCTTAAGATATAGAACAAGTAAACACGTGAAGTGTGCAGCTAAAACAAACTATAATGTGATAAATGTGCAAATAATAGCAATGTGATTAAAGTGCAGTAGTGCACATACCCTCTAGCTAATAAAATAATAAAAAAACATACAAAACCATACAGGCCTCTGATAGCATCTGCAACCGTATCAAAAGAGTGGCTCAACACTCCCAAGCACTAGAGAATAAATAAACAAGAAAACAGCGCAAAAACGCAAATAGTATATCATGTGTAATTGAATTAAAATAGGGTAAGTATTCTGCGTACATCAGATTAATAAAGTATAAGCATTGATCAACACAGAGGTTACCAAACGGCAGACAGCCGGAGCTTCCAGCAGGATCAGATCTCTCAGGTCGTTAATCCTGGATGGTTTCAGAGCGTCATATCGTCAAGAATTGTGGCTCTTCTCACAGGTGACACAATCAATCCATTTCGGAGCGTAGTCTCCTCAGAGGGAATCTCCCCGCCTCAGATGTTGAATCAGTCCCGCCTAAAAGTGTGTGTATCTGTGGACTTCCCATAACTTTACCAAAATATGGTGTGATTACTACACCTAAAGGAACTTTATTCTTCTCTATTGTGGGACTGATTCAACATCTGAGGCGGGGAGATTCCCTCTGATGAGACGTACGCTCCGAGATGGATTGATTCTGCCACCTGTGAGAAGAGCCAGCATCCTTGCCGAGACGACACCCTGAAACCATCCAGGATTATCTGAGAGATCTGTTCTTGCTGGAAGCTCCGGTTGTATGCCATTTGGTAACCTCTGTGTTGATCAATGCTTATACCTTATTAATCTGATGTACGCAGAATACTTACCCTATTTTAATTCAATTACCCTTGATATACTTCACTATTTGTGTTTTCGCGCTGTTTTCTTGCTTTTTGATTCTCTTAAAATATGGCTGCAGGGCTTCCACGGACACTTTATTTGGTTCAAATCTTACCAATCCCAATAATAAACTCAAATTTATATACTATAAACTACAGTCCATAATAACAATATTTGTGTGTAATAATCAGAAGCCAAGAGTAAATAAGCAAATTGTTACCCATCCTTCTAGAGCATGAGGTCTTGGACTTCCATGTCTTTTCTCCTACTATAGAGCAGTCCACATGAGCCAATAGATCCACTAGGAGATGGGAAGCCCTCGAGACCTCACAGACGCTTCCGACTAATATAGATAGTCTGCTTGGGTATCAGTATGAATCAGACAACCTAAACATTTTGCATTTCTAACTCTTACTCACTCTCTCAGGCTCTGGGACAAACTCAAATTTAAATATATATTTAAAAAAAAACTCGTTAATGATCCCCCTTTTGGGGATCCCAGATTTTCCTCCATGCCTTTCTAGACAGGCCTTTTTTTTAAAATTGGTCAAACGCAAGTATCACGCGACTAACAGACATAAGCAGGGAAAGAAAGATTAAGCAGTTTCATCAGTTGTTGAGGAAGAGAGAACTTCCCTCTAGAGAGATATTTCGCTATCTCCAGGTGATAGCCTTTTACGCTAAAAGTAACCTTTCTAACACTAGACAGCGTTTGAAAGGCTACGTCTGGAGGCGAAATCACATAAAAAATTGTTCTCCGAGCTGTACGAATAATTTGCCTTCCAGAATAATGGGTCGCCAGGTATCATGAGATATAAAGGAAATTGGGAGGTGGACCTGGGAGAGGAGTTGGATCTTGAGGAATGAAGAGGCCCCATCATCCTGGGTGTGGACATAATTTATTTTGCCAACATAGGGAATTGTATAGTGCCACAATTTGTATGGAGGAGGAAGAGGAACACCATGGATCCACCATCCTGCACAGCTGTTTATACTTGCATCACAGGGAGATCTGGATGCACCACTGCCAGCAGTCTCCATTTAGACATGCCAATGAGTCTCCACAACCTAAGAGAGTCACCAGCACCAGAACGTGGAGGAGTCATAGGCCTAGGTTCACTCAAATAGCCAGTTGTCAACCAGTGCTGTCTACACATTTCCTATTATCATCACCACCAGTACTACCACCAAAAAGCAGGGACTGGGAGTGAAAACATGTGGGGAAGCATGGACTGAGAGTGTGAAATCACTGAATTCTTACCTCCTGGGTATCATTTAGAACAGGGATGCGCAAAGTTTTGACCCTGCGTCCCCCCTGCCTTCTCACCTCCAGGCTCGCGCCCCCCTCCTGCAAGGCTCCGGCATCAAATGACGTCACATGACCCCGCTGCATCATTTGACGCCGGTTACCATGGTGACGTGTCACCGAAGATCAGGTAGAAGAAGCTGCAGAGGCCTCACGCAGTTCCCCCAGCACTTAATCTAAGTGCCTTGGGGGAGAGCACGGAACCTCTGTAGCTGCCGCGCCCCCCCTGGAAATTCTCTCGCCCCTCCCCTGTGTGGCGTGCCCCCCACTTTGCGCACACCTGATTTAGAATACAGTACCTAATCTGTGGGAAAACAATCAGTGGGGGTGAGAAAGTGACTAAAGCATGAAACACCATACTGAAAGAGCACTTATTGAAGTATCATTCTAAGTATAAGCAACAGAGGCAAATGTGGGAGAGGGGCACACAGGGTCAGCCTCCGTCATCTTCCTCATTATCATCAGGATTCCTTGCTCGTGGCGGGCCCTTCAAATAGTCTGCTACACTATCCCCCAGCCATGACAAATACAACTATTTTTTAGACTATTTATTATAATGTATTTAAAGCAGTAATTCCATAAAAACATTTATTAAGTGGAGCCAGGGAGCCCCTGAATCTGAACTGTGTTATTTTCAGCTCAAGAAATCCCTTGTTACCAAGAGAATTACTGCGTTAGTTTAGTGTCCCTTGCGGTGAAACAAATATGACCTCCGCTGTTCGGCTACTAGGAATAGCAACTAATGACGTTGCAACGTCTAATGGCTTGCGGATCGCACAAGATTTAAATTATTTCATATTGGTTCACCAGCTTCAGCCTTAGCACTGGCAAATAAAGTGGCAACTATGTCACTAAGAGGGAGTCTTACAGATGTAATTACAGATGCGCACATTGATACATTATAATATTGCACCAAGCATTCCTTCCCCAAACTATTTCTATAATAACTACATATAGCTTCTCCCCAACTGCTGCTCTAAGTGCTCTCTGTAACTTCCTACAGTAACTGCTCCTTCAGAAGGAACAATCCCCATTCTGCTCACTGAAGCAACTTAAACAAAGTTGAATATATTGTGTCCTGGAACTAGATTCCATATTTCTCTGTCTCCATTTACAGCCTATGGGATTCATTTCTCCCTAGTTCAGTTGCCTGTTATTTTCCCTGTTCCAGCAGCTTGCTGCATGTGAAAGGGCAACATTTTGCTACACTTGTTGTTTACTTAGACATATTCAGTGAGTTGCTATAGCAACCTCAGCCTTTCTCTCAGAATGGGCAAGTCTGCTTTCTCCCCCTCTGCCTTGCCTATAGATGGTCTGTCCCCAGGCTATCTTGTTACCCAGAATACACTGGCACTTCCTTTTCCACCTTCAACACTGGCTGAGTGAGTACCCTTCTGTAATTTGCTCTACTGGCAAGGCCTCATCCTTTTTCACCTTTCCTCACTATCAAGCACACTCACCATAGAGACATTCTCTTCCAACACCATCATCCACAAGTGCCTTTGTAAATCCATCCTTTTCTCAATAAAGTGAAGAAAGACAAAGAACTTGTTGTGCTTGTAAAAGGAATGAGTTGAACCTATCTGGGCTATTCATACTACACATGACTCTGGCCTCCAGAATATACTGAGTCGGACAGAGACTACATGAAAACGAAAATCCTAATGCCCATATGTGGCCCTGAAAGCATATCCCCCAAAGTCTCTTTTACAGCTTAACAATGCATGACCACAAAACAACAAAAGATTCCATATCATTTTAATGAAAATGTTCTGTTTTAACTAAAGTTCATCATGATGAATGCCCTGTATAACACTTCTCAGTCAATATCGCTCACAGTAGTCCTTGGTGCTATGGCAATAGTCACACAAAACACTGTTCTATAATCTGTACATGTATTTTCTCACAGTTTAAACATCTAAATAAATGGAGTATGTCATTGGGCTCTCTCTTCCAATCTTGTGTCAGAGATGAAACAGTTAGGAAATACATAGAACAAGACGTACACTGCACTAACATTGATGTTAGGTCTATGGTAATGCAGTATGAGTGCTGGCTTGTTTGATCCCCCAAACTATTAAAGAAAAAAAAATTGCACACATAAAGGTTAAGGACTGGCCAGATTCAGAAAAAAACTAATCCTCAAAGTTGTTTCCCCTCTCTGTCAAACTATTAACAACACTTATGCTTAGTTTAGCATGGTTAAGTACACTATCTTAAAGGGTAGTTCGCCTGGTGCCATTGTTGTTTCCTGAAAACCTGTTCTACCCTGGTGGTGACCTGTGTTTCCTGACTGTATGATGTTGATAAACCTAGCTTTCAATTTAGTTTCTTTTCTTACAAGAAAAAAGAGATGTACTAAACAAAAAGGAAAAGCTATTTTTTTGTGTTTCATCCCCTCCCTCAAATTAGATCAATTGATAAACGTTTTGCCAAGCCTCAAAGGACTAATAATGTCACCAGAAAAGAAAGCTTTAAGTGAAATATCACATGAGCAAAACATTGTGTGTGTGTCCTAATTACATTATCAGAATTAAGCAAATCTAGCGATTTTGAAGAATTCCAGCAAATTGGCATATTAAACAAAATTGCAATGCATATTGACTCAATGCTTGGTGAATCATGTGCACACTCCGACAAGGTTACAAATCTTTGATCGACTGAAAAGGGGCACATTTCACCTGGTTCATACCCTTGGGTGGATGTTTCGCATTTCTAACTAGAAGCCTACTGGTTGTTAAGTACAACTTTTGATGCTGGAGTTTTGATAGTACTAGTACCTACTATTCTTTTTTTCTACCATCTCACTTATTAATAATATTTTCCAGCTGCAACAATGGCCTTGAACACAGTGACCACCACCAACATAATGCCACCTTCCAAACCTCCCTCTTTTGCCAATATTACTAGACATATTTATATTTCGAAGCTTCACTGAGTGATGTGACATTTGAGTGATCTGCTACAAATCACTTCTTCTAAACGGCACCTAAAGAAATGACAAACTGCATGGTTTAATAGCCAACCCAGATTTTACTTGCTTTAGAAGCGGAATGACCAGAGGTGATTCTAACTCCATCTTCAACCTGATTTATGGGTTTTGCTTTCTTAGCCAAACCCAAATTTCAGGCTCTGGATGTAACATGCAATTAGAGATGGGCAAAACATTTTTGCGACTTTTGATCCACAGTGAATCGGCTGGTTCCTTTGCTCCACGGATTTCAGTGGCTTCATCTCAAAAAGGGCGATTTGCGTTTTGCGGATTTTAAATTATTATTGTCATCAATACATTCCGTGGATTCCGCAACCCGTGGATGGATTTGTAGAATTTGTAGACATACACACACAAACACATGCACAGAATGACAGAAACACACACACAGTGTCAGAGATACACACATATAGACACAGTGACAACCTGACAGAGTCACTCACAAATGCCTCCCTACCAATCCCCCTGACTACACTATAAAGATGAGCACTTGACCTCACTTTTTCACTCCACTCCCACAAGGTAACTGCAGCACATAATCCCGAATCGCTGCACCTCACTCCCCTGCTCACCGCGTGCCGGATTTAAGTGGCGCCTTTGTGACTGACCATTCAGCCCACATCAGCCTGTCCAGTCATGCTTTGCACTTGCGTTGGTAAGGGGCATGATTGAGCGCGTTGTTTCTGGTCTCAGCTATGACAGGTCTGTCAGCACAGCCAGCGCCAGGAGCTAGCGCAGAAAAGTTAGGCACCCAGGTTTTTTCTATCCATTTTAGACTATCACTTAAATTCTATTTGCATTATGTTTTTTAAAGAGGGTTACATAGGAAAAATGAGGCTCTATAATGAACACTTGTGATGATCCTGGAGATAAGGTTTCTAATATTTGGACACACATTTATATATTTAATTCTCTCTGTGGACTTTTCCTGACTTTAAATCTGGGCCATTGAGACATTGGAAGACAGAAGGAATTCCCCATTGGTGACACCATCATTATTGTACAGGATGGGTAGGACAGGACCATCGTTTCTGGAGCCTCGTGAATTGCTACTGTAGCTAATTCAATCTGAGCCCTACTGCCATAAGTGATTAAAGAAAGAAATTCTCTCAGGATCAAAAATCTGTTTGTAAATGAGAACGAATGTATCAGTACCTGGTATCAAAAGTATCAATAAGTTAGTGTCAGGAATCGGCGTTCTCCGTGCTCCCCACACAGAGCACTCTCTCCCCTCAGGGAGTCGCTGGACACACAAAACAATCCTGCCTTACCAGCCTCCACGGCTCCCCGCCCCTGCCGCCGTCGGTGGGATCACTCCCCTCGGCGATTCCTCTGCTCAGCGCCGGGAGTGCCCATGCCCTCCCACGCGCACAACTGTACCATCCACTGGCTCGGTCAACACGCGTACATGCGTTACGGAGCACGCTCATTCTGCACACTCTTGTTCCTGTCCCCCGGACCTCAGGCTCCGCCCCCGCACGCTGCACGGGCATACTCAGGATACCAACAAGTCTCACCTGGCCTGTTATGCCTGCACCAATCTACAGTGTCTCCCTGTAGCTCTTCCTGTCCCGCCTCCGTTCCTAATTGGACCTTCCTGCTTTATCTAACTCCTCTCTGCTCTCAGTCTTTGCTCTACATAGTCTCTGTATGGAAGTACTTCAGGATTCTCTTAGTGTTTTCACAGGTTCTGACACGGCTCGTACAACTACCCCCTCTGGCTCTCGATCTCTGCACTCCTTGGACAATGCTCACTCTGATACCCCTCGAACACGGCTTGGACTACAACCTATCTCCGCTCTCCACTCCTTGACCTTGGCAAGGCATTCTTCACTCTATCTCTACAACCGGTACCGGCAAGTATTGTCTACATTACTACACCTGGCCTGGCAACACTTTATACCACATTCCGGACATGCTCCCTTTGCTGCGGGTGCGTGTATTACCACTTCCCCCTTCAGCTCAGGGGACGGGTCTGGTCTGCGGGCAGCACCGGCGTAACAGTTAGGTCCTGTCAACACACCCAGCATTCTATAATGCCTTGGATAAGACAATCAAAAAAAACATTATTGCCCATTTATTCAGTGGCAAACAGCAATGTTTAAGACCATTTTGGTCCTTTGTTAGCCCTTGGATCTTGACACCTTTCTTTTCAAATAAAATCATAATAGGGGTGCTGCTCTGAGACTTATTTTAAAGAATATCTCGTTTTGACACTAAATCTAGACTATTCAACATTCTGAATTAATTATTGTCCTGATTAATAAGATAGTCATATAATAATATACATAAGGTCAGACAAGGTGACTGACCCTAACTTCACATTGTCACTTAAGACCAGACAATAACACCAGACAGAACGAAGGAGTTAATTGAACAGAGTTTATTTCGTCTGGAGCCAACAGAAGCAACACAATGCACAAATAACAGGCTTAACTCACCAAAAAACAAGGGTTACAGGGAGAATACTAGTTTGCTAGGTGTTGGGCACTGCTGTAGCTCCATTACCAAGGATGATTTCCATGATCCTTCCTCCTCAGAGTATCCCAGTACCTTGGGATTATACAGTAGCCACTTGCTTACAGGTTCAAATCTTCCACTAGTCTCTGACACCAAGACAACAGTAGCTATGAACCTAGAATAATCTGCATCATTTTACATACTTTCCTGGCCTCCCTCTAAAACCATTGAAGACTGGATACCAACCAAACAGCGAAGAGATTGTCTTCACTGGTCAATCAGAGAGTAAGGGTTCGCATGAGATGAACGAATAAGGGCCGTGGGAGGTAGCACTTTAAAACGGCCCACAGAAGTGGGCTTAAGGAGAGTGGGAGATTCAAACTCATCAATGGGAATCGAGTCGGCGGGGCTAGGGCCCAGGTATTGGTTCCCAGTTTCAGCATATCTACCGCAGAGATAGGCACCTCAGAATTGGGGATGAACAATGACTCTGCTTTTGGAATACATGTTAGCCTGACCTTAGTCCATACTTCCCCACGTCCCCAGTGTTCCGAAGCATTTCACCTAGCCCAAATTAGATTTTGGAGCAAGACTTGTGTGCTGAACAGACTGAGTGAATTACCAGCATACCACCCAAAATACAAACACAGAATCAACATGGAGAATAAACTGCGTACTTTGGGAAAATACAAAAATATATTTTGTCTACATGAGATGGCAATATGAGCCTATAATATAGTTTGCCATCTTGATGTTTAGGGGCAACAAGTGGGCTTAACCTTTAATATGATTGCCAAGCTCCTCATACCATCACACACATGCACAGTCATTATTATGGATCTACAGTATAAGCTATAAAATACACATAGCAATCTATTAAAAAGTAGGGACAGAAGTATTTATTAATGGTTTCGTTCCTCCAGACTAAAGAGCTGCTAGTTTCATCTTGATCAGTCATCTGCATCTATTTATTTGCCCTTTATAATATGTTTGTTTTATTTGTTAATTAAAAATTGGAGATTTAAAGCTCAT
The DNA here is from genome assembly GCF_040206685.1 of Ascaphus truei. Taxonomy (NCBI): domain Eukaryota; kingdom Metazoa; phylum Chordata; class Amphibia; order Anura; family Ascaphidae; genus Ascaphus; species Ascaphus truei. The sequence continues at coordinate 121,677,782 of NC_134483.1, forward strand.
AAAGGTGACATATTGCACTAAAACCTCTCATATCCTCTTAACACGGTCTTCTAATACCAAGGATATTAAATATTATTAGACTGCAATCAATGTTCTGTAGGATAAGATTACTAGGCAAAATAAAGCACAAGTAATTGACATACTGTATGTGAAACTTGTCTGAAATGTAAAAATGAACAGCAGGATAGATAAATAAACATCTGTTTTGGTGCTGTAGCGTCCAATGGTGATAACTGACCCATCACTGGCTACAACCTGAATAAGGCTGTGCTTATGGTGACAGCGATGTCGCGTCAAAACAAATGCATTGCCGCCGTCACATGCGCTTATAGTAAGCATGACGCGACAGAGCGACGGCTTGGTCACGATCACTGGAAATCATCTCAATTTGATTTTTCCAGCGACCGCAGCCTGACGTCACCATCGCGTCGCTGTCGCCGTCACTATAAGCGTGGCTTAAGCAGCCCATTTTAAGTAATGTCTGGAGTCAACATACAACAATTTTTTACAGTTATGTAATCTACAGTACGTATGATATGGTTCTTCATAAATGCACATTACCACATTTGTTAGGATTCTGGAACTCTGTAGAACTCACAAGGCACTACATTCTACAAACAAGAACATTCTGCACCACTATTTTGATTGGATATTCTTTTGAAATAATGCTCTGTCTCCTTCACTTACTTAATTTGTAATATATGGAAACAATGACCATAAAACATCTAGTGAACTCTGATTGTACTGTAAGTATATTACTGCAAGTTTAGCCTGAACTGACATGCAATCAGTTCATTACTACAGTGCTGGCTGGGAATGCATTTACTGCAAGGGTAAAGAGCAAGAAAGCCATTACAACATACAGCACTGCCTTAATTGTAGAGATGAACAAACCTGTCCGAATTCGTTCCATGGATTTTCACGGCATGACATTTCATGATTTCGTTATTTTAAATCTGATCGGAATCCTCAGAATAACGCAGTGCCTTCCTGCCTGGTGGCCTCTGAGGAATCAATGGCCAGAATCTACTGGAATCCGTTCCACGGATTACACGGAATTCAAAAACCAAAAGTATTTATATTGCCACTTCCACTTCCCCTGGTTGCGATATGGCTACATAGGGATGCTAGATGCCCACTTAGATCCCTCTTTGATAAAGTGCCACATGGCAAGTAATGCATCAGAGGATTTTTGTCTTATCTTTTTTGTTTGCGTTATGCTCATTAAAAATTTCATTTTATTCAATTGTCTTCAGCCCTCTAATTTTTGCAGTGCCTCGTCTTCATACGAGTTTCTTCACTTTCCAATTGGACTCCAAGGCTGAAACATGACCGGAGGAACACTGGGTTCATCCAGGAGATAGTACCATGTGTACTTATGTGCCTCCACATGGAGGAGCACTTTATATATTTGTCCATATATTGTCATTGATCTAGTGTGGGTACAGTCTGTTGCCTATCTGTTATGGTGGGTGGTTCTTGGATTGGGTTTGGGGAATCACCAGGGACGCTTTAGTAGAGGGGCTCCCATACTGGTGTTTTTCCTTTCCTCCCCCCCACCCCCTCCAACCCTCTCCGGGATTCAGTTTGGCACAGAGTCTGTATTCATCCCACATGAATTGGCTTTTCTCATACAGTGGGTCACACTAATTAGAAAATGAACAGAAATACAATACTACTAAGATTCAGCAGTTTTCCACAGCAAATCCCTATAGATTGTACTTCAATGGGAATTTCTGTCAGAAAATGGCCCGAACGGCTGCTTCATACTATATAGCATTTACAACAGTTTAGCTTTCCATGTATATTATTTTAGTAGAGGAGCTGCATTGTTTTTCTCTTTAGTGCACAAATGTCATCTAAGAACATAAGATATACTAGCTCTTTCAAGCACCCTCAAAACTCAGTCAACAGATGGAAAAAACAAAGAAGCTCCACTTCATAAAGCATAAGCAGAAATTAACATGTTGCCAGTTTCTGATTAAAGGTGTAACAGTGTTTCCCTTACCCTCTGGGAGATCTGCCTATTATAGTATGTGTAGTGCTGGATACCTGCCGGCTCACAAGATGCTGAGACGTCCGCTGGTGGTAGTAGGGACATCAGGACAGGCTCCTGGGGTAGATGACTAGTCTTTATCTCAAGGTGATCAGCGCCTCCATTCCTTGCAGGCTCCAAGATGAAGGGAATTCCTGCAGGAGTACTTACAGTACTCCCTGCTGATAGATTGCACATCAGGCAGGAGTATAGTTGAACAGGAACACTTTATTATCTTTCTCTCTGCATACACAGTATAACCGGTATCTGCATTCACAGTCATTTGGTATTCAAACTTAGGATGGTCCCTGGACGTCCACCCTTGGCCTAGGGCACCAAGGGCAGTCCCAACTCTTCCCTGACTCCCTAATAGAGTCAGAGGGACTGTAAGATACTCATCCCCACTCCCCCAAGGGGATGGGACACCAGGTGCCAGTGCTCGGTACACCCCTGTGTGAGTCCTGTCTCTCTCAAGGGGGGAGAGACACTAACTAAATTTAGGTTTGCAGCCCCTTAAGTACCAGGGGGGAAGGTCCAAGGCCTGAGCCAAGAATTGGGCAGATACAGGTCTTACCCCACCTCCTCCCCTGTCACTCAAGGGAGCTGCTTACTGTGGGGGAAAACCCAGGATTGGTCCTGATACTGCCTGTACTGTTACCAGGGCTTGCATGTCAGGGAGGGCTGACTGGTAGCCAAAACTAGACATGGCTACAAAGGCATAAAATATTATTGAGGATTTAATTAATGAGATAATGATTTAATCAGTTCTTCATACCTGAAAAGCTCTCCTTTTGCGGTTGTTTGACATATGCATCAGTCAGAGAATCAACAGATTTGGTCCGTTTTAGTCTAAAGGTCTCCAATTTTTTTCTTCACAAAATAGATTTAAAATAAAGTCATGTACTGTTGTATGCAGCACAAAGGTTCTCAAAATGTTGCTGTGTAAAATGCTTGAACTCAATCAACGGATGCAGATACATTTTTTAGGCTTTAGGTCTTCACTGTGTATTAATTTTTATGGACTTTAAGGCATAATAAAGCTTAGCAACATGTATTGGGCCTTAGCTTAGTACTAAATATCATTTTGATCATTTGGTTTTACCTTGTGTGTGGGCAACACCACTCTTGTAGTTAGACCCAAACCAAAAATGGCACCTTAAAAGTACTTTATGTTGGTGCAAATATTTTATCTGCTGTGATGTTTTTGCAAACTATTGCATTAGCTATCTCTATCACACACATAGCCACACAGATCATGGCACTTCTATGCTTCTCCATCTTCTTTGCATACGAGTGACTGGGGAATCATTTTTTTATTTTGGAGCTTCGCTTGCGTTTTACTCATGTTACTATCAATATTTCAATAAATGTATGTCTGATGCTTTTTGCCCCCGTGACCACATTGTTTCAAGGGTCTTAAAGTAAATGCAAATCTGTATACGATATAAAAGATATAATAAACACAAGACCTTTATGATGTGTTTTATTTATTTCATAATTACTATTACCCATGCAGCAAATCTGATCGTTAGCCCGCTAAGTTACAGGGGCAAATACTGCATTATTTTGCTAATAAAATTAATTGTGAATAAAATGTGCTGTCATACAGTTTCCTTTATAGTTAATAATTTTGTGTACATGTAACCGCCTTTCCCCCGTGTCTAGGGAAACTACATGTGGTGATTGGCTCACAGGAGGTCTGATCCTACGCTGCAGGGAGCCTAGGGTGTACTTGATTCTTATCTGGTGACAGCGCCTCCACCTGGGAGGGATCCAAACACTGTTGAATAACCCCTTCTCAGAAACACCCAGTGAAGAATAATTATACACACATTGATATAATAATGGATCTTTACTGGTACATACTAACTGATAATATAATATGCACAGGCTTCACACGGATTGTAGTTCTCCTGCAGAGCTTCCATGTAATGGCTACCGCTCTAGTGAGGAAACTGCGCATGCGCAAAGCTCCTGTAATGGCCGCCGCAACTCTGAGGCCACTCTGCATGTGCAAGACTCAATCGCGCATGCGCAAACATTTACAAGATGGTGGCACCCTGGAATTGGAACTGCCGTGGAGCTCCGGCAACCCGGTCGCTCCTCTGACCGCCCGCAGCTCCCCACACTTCGCCAGGTGTCTGCACACCCTGCCGCCGGCACCCGCGCTGCCCTGCAGCACCACTGTAGCCTCCCTGACTGACTGGAAATTCCCCCTGGCGGAGGTAAGGGGGGGTGTTGGAAACCAAGGAGACCTGGCTACATACAGTTTAAATAAGACTACACATCTCTTGCTTTTATTAAAATGAAAAATATAAAATAAAGACTTTAAGATCATCTGCATGTCCCTCCTCATCATTTTCCCTTCAGACGGTTTCTGGTTTCACATGATCAAAATATTACTGATATCAATAGTAACAGTAGGAACAATTTATAATGCTTAGGGGTTATCCATGGAAATATTTTGACCAGGATATTATAGCAAGGAAACTCCCTTTGAAAGCAATCAAATTTTCCATGCGATATTGCCCTGATTTTCAGTTTAATGAATAACCCCCTTAAGCGATGACTCTGTAAGCCCATTTATTTACTGTCCCCAGGGATATATTTCTTCACTTGGTTTACTTCACTATCAGGAAAAGGCTAAAGCACGATAATTTGCTGTGCTTGGCTTCAGGTATTCTTTATTTGTCTGACCTTGTATAACATCATCGGCTATAGCTTTCATGAAGGACGCATCAAAGCTTAACTTTCAAATCTCAGAGGAAAATAGAAGCTCAACGTCTGGTAATAGTCTTGACCTTTCAGGTCTTAATGGGAAAGCAAGTATGGTTTCCATGTAACAATAAAGTTGTTAACCAGAAAGAGAAACTGCAAAATGTGCTACCTGATTTGGTACACATTCTTATGTGGATCACTAAAATAAAAGTGTCTGTTTTATTGCTACTGTAAATATTTCTTCATGGAGGAATAGTATTAACCACATTTTATTTAGAGTTTAAAATTCAAGCAACCAGTCTAAAACCTTACAATCTTAGAGCACAATGTCCCGCATGCTGTTTTCCAATAAAAAAGGTGGCCAAGGCATTTGAAAAAATCTCCTAGCATTTTTATGTGGAATCACATCCTGTAAAAGTAGGATCAGTTCCTGCAAATATGTTTATAATTGTTGTACAGTAGGTTGTGATACAAGAGTAAACAGAGATGTGCAAAATTATAACAAAAAGCGTCAAATTTTCCAAGAAAAAAGCATTAAAAGATAATGCGCAGGGGGCGTTGCTGAGGATACACAAGATGGCCACTTAATGAGAGCACTCCCACGGCAAGCCAACATAAATCAGATAGAACAGCATAAAAAATGGCATTAAACTAACAATTAAGAAATGTGACTTCCTACTACCCATTAGGTTGCCACCGAAATGAAAATCGCAAGATTTAGAACACTTTTTAAAGAAGTGCAAAACAAGAACAAAAATTGGCCTGAGATCACCATGTGCAATGTCGCGTGGCTCTTTGGACAGGGGAGTGGGGTATGAGACGTTGCCCCATGCCTGCGAACATGTAACAAAGGCGGATTTGAAACTTCTGTAGACTAAAAAGGACACTGAAGACTTTCTCAAACAGATCAAACAACTAATGAAGGAGGAAATCAGCTAAATAAGGATGGACATATCACACCTGGGTTTTTGCGTGGCAGAACTTCTAAGAAAAAGAAGCTATGCAGGTCACGCAGGAGCAGAAATGCCAGCAGCTGCATGCACAACGTATAATTACACAGGACTTTCAAAGTCAGGTCGAAGACCTGTACAACAGGGGAAGAAAATTCAAACTATGGATTAGAGGAGTCCCCGAATCTGTACAACCAGCAGAAATTGACAAATACTTACAAAATCTATTATCTCACATACTGGACACAAAATGGGATAATGACATCCTGATATACAGGGAATATAGAACCCCAAGGCCTAGATCACATGAAGAAGTGCCGTCTTCAATATCGTGGTTCAGCTACACTATTTCAAAGTCAAGATGGAAATTGTAACAATGGCCAGGATCATGTCATCTTGACTTTGAAGTAGTGTAGCTTAACCATGATATTCGAGACGGCGCTTCTCTATGTGGTGCAAAATATACACAAAGGCAGTCAATTGTACATCTGTGTTGCCCCAAAGGCAGACAGCCTGATGGGGCTCCTCAAGAGCTGCTCCTCTCTGCAAAGGACCAGCATGCTAACGGTTAACATTTTCTTGCACTTTGTGAAATGTTAACCTTACCCACTGGAATGTTAATGAGCCGAGAGGACACAAAGAACTTTGTGTTCACAGCTGCATTGAATCTCACCCACCCCAGTATACATTTGCTTTGCCCCAAAAACAGACAGCCTTTGGCGCAGCTGAAGAGCAGCCAAATGGTGTTTGCCATTTGCTGCTGTTCACTGATTTTAAAGTGATGTTAAGGCTGCTCTATCTCAAATCTGAAACTCACAAGCCCTTTATCTCCTATACCCAATTTTCCAAACCTATCTGTCCATGAAATGTGAATTGGAAAAGTGTGTTGTATGGTGCTCAATAGAAAACAGCAAAAAACATGATAAAATCTTGAAAAAATGGAATTAACCCAATGAATGCAGGTAACCAATAATTCCGAGAGATGTAAACTGGTAAACTATAATCCCACAAAGCACTGCAGTAAGGATACAATGATAGTTTAACACCTGCCGGTGACCAGTGTAATAAACATCTGTTAAACGGAATAAACTTGATATACAAAGTCCAGTAACATAGTGGATAAACTGGAATAGACTCACATGGGGATGGATATCTACGATTGACAGCAAGTCCTAGTGTGTCCAGTAATCCACGGGTTAAATGTGCCTCCGTCTGTAGAAGATACACTGAGCAAAAAAGAGGGAGAAAAACGGAGCACTATATCCAAAACTGGCTGGGCCAGAACAGAAAACAAGGATGTGTTCCCATAATAAAAATTAAAGCTTATTTTAATGGAAAAAGAACAAAAAAAAACACACCAACGTGTTTCGGACTAACAAAAGTCCTTTCTCAAGGTGAATTCACGAATTCACTCATGAAATGTGAATTGACTGTATAGCCCTGTTCTTTTAATACAACCATGGATTTTTTATAACTCTGTGCCCAGGACATGCTTGAGGTAACTCTAAATGTTTTACTTCCTTGTAAAACATTATTATAACTAAATAAATTGAAAATTTTCCAGGACCTAGCCTATGCAACCCTACAACAACAGACGGAACTCAGACCGGTAACTGTGAGTTTTATTCAGGGTAGAGAAGCATGGGATAACATGAGGAAACTTATAAATATTACTCGTTTCACACAGAAACCTCACACATCGGCTCTGTTCCTCTCCATGGATGCAGACAAAGCGTTCAACAGGATAGTTTGGGCCTTTAAAGAAAGAGTTTTGGAAAAGATCGGTCTCGGTCCAACTTTCAGAACATATATCAAAGCTCCATATACTAAGCCTTCCGCTAGAGCCAAAGTCAGCAGAGAACTGTCAAGCTTCTTCAACATCGCCAATGGTACAAGACATGGGTGCCCCCTCTCCCCCCTGATATTTGCCGTAGTGCTGGAACCTCTGGCTAGAGAATACAGTAGCAGCAATATCCAGATATCTTGGGAATCTAATAGATCAGCGGGTACACAAGTTGTCAATGTATGCTGATGATATGTTATTAACCCTTTAAAATCCCCAGATCTCAATGTCTAACTCAATGCATGAAGTTAAGGCCTTCAGTGAAATTTCCAACTTTAAAATTAATTACTCCAAATCAGAGGCCATTAATATATTCCTACCAGACACCAAAATAAGAATCATACAAAAAAAATCCCCTTTAGAAAGTGTGAACCAGAAGTGAAGTACCCAGGAGTTCATATCCCTCTGTAAGGAATCGGGGAGCGCATCCCCCACAGCGCACTCCTTCCTTACCTGATGTCTTGCACAAGCCCGCCATCCCTATGGAACGGACGCTCCCTCAGGAGCTTTTCTGACGTTGTGGAGTCTGGCTCCACACCCCTATTGAGACGCACATCAACGTTACGCAGCGCGCATAACTGATGCATTTGCACTGCTCCCAATATGCGTGTCAAGGCTCATTATCATGCCAGGAAGATAGAAGATCGATTCCACCACAGCTCCTATGGAAGTCAGACTCCCCAGGTAGGATAATAAAATAAATTGATTTAACTACATAAAACAGATACTGACAGACATGACTAGTAGACCTCCTCCCACGCATTTCGGGCAAGTTTGCCCTTTCTCAAGGAGTGTAACCAGCATGAAGGGAGGGTATTAATTATACCTCCCTTCTACTAATTGGCTGATGTGTTGCACCTAATTAGGTAGTACTTATGCAAAAATCAACACATTGGACTCTAACCCATTGGTCATATGTATGCGAAAATATATTTAAATAGCTTTAGAATGCAAACAATAATGTAATTGTCCACAATGGTGTATTACCTTAACAATCATTTGAATGAATCCTATACCTTAGTGTCAACAATGTAGATGGAAATTAAATGTTTCAACATCATTACTAATTCATAAGTTGATGTATGATTGGCTGCCTAGTCATATAATACTAGATTAGGACAAGGCATATACCATATACATATTGTGACAGGGTCATTGACTCCGTGTATGTGAAAAGGAGATGGCAGTATGCATGCTATCCAGTAAACGAGGGGTTAACTCAGCTTGTTAAGCAGACCACAGGTGATTTGAATTAAGCTCCTTCACCTGCTTTAAAACAGGAAGAGGAAATACCTCTGGGGCGGCAGTCTCTCTCTCTGAGGCATAGAGGGAAGACAGAGAAAGTGTTAAGACAGACACAAGCTGCCCAAAGCGATCCTGTCCCAAGAGGGAAGAATAAAGCTCCCAGGTAAGGAGCCAACTGCGTTTGCTGTACTTTATTGGGCTGGAATAGGTTAGCTAGCCAGCCAGATAGTTAGCCTGCACTTTTGTTTAGCTAGTACCCCGACCGGGGTTAGGATTTGGTTTAATTTCAATTTTAAAGGGACAGTGTACCCATTGTTTAGTTACTGTTTTTGGACAAATAAACCCAACAGCATTATTTCACCGGAAAAGACGTGTTGTCTCCTCACTTACCACGGCCATCCTGCCACACGTGGTGTCAGAAGTGGGATGGCGTACACCCTGTAAAAGGGGCGGAGCTACAGATTGTATCTGGTGGAATCTGTCCATGCGGTAGCTGCCACTATGGAGGACGTTGTGAAGGCCTTAGTACACAGCACCGCTGTCCAGCAAGAAGCTAACAAACAGGGACAGGACAGCACGGCTGCACAACGCGAGACGAACCGGTTATTTGCAGCCCAGCTTGACATTGTTGCAGACACACAGAAGCAGCTGATTGAGCAGCTGGCCCAGATTAAAATGGCCTTGTCAAATTCGGCCCCGGCGCGGCCCGTCCAGGCGAACGAGTACCTGCAGAAAATGACGCCGCACGATGACGTCGAGGGATACCTCAGGTCCTTTGAGCGAATCGCTTCCCGGGAAAGGTGGTCCCGCTCCAAATGGGCTGGGATTATCGCACCCTTTTACTGGGGGAAATCCAAAAAGCGTATTGTGACATTGACGAAGAAGCCGCAGCAGATTATGACTGTCTGAAAAGCGAAATCCTTGCAAGGATTGGTGTGACTCCCGCAGTTTGTGCGCAGAGGTTCCATAAGTGGAAATACCAGGAACAGAAGCTGCCCAGATCCCAGTTATGGGATTTGATTCACCTAGCGTCCAAGTGGCTAAAACCAGAGGAACATAGCCCGGCACGGATCCTTGAGATGGTGGTGTTGGACCGCTTCATTCGAGCGTTACCCCAGGACCTTCAACAGTGGGTGGGGCAGGGAGATCCCCTCTCTTGTGATGCCATGGTAGGCGCAGTGGAGCAGTTTCTGGCAACCCGTGAACTATCACATCCGACTCGCACAAACTACAACCCACGTCCCAACACGAACAGTAGAGGCCAGCGCTGGCGCCAGGACCCACGACCGTTCGCGCGATTTGAGCGGGTGGAAGAAAACACGGATAGGGACAGAAACTCTAAATTTCAGAAAGGGTTTCAAGAACGAACTGGGCCAATTGTTTGTTTTGAGTGTGGGGAGACGGGGCATATTAAGGCTCACTGCCCACAGTTGTCTGAGCCAATGGAGTGTGCATATGGTTCTGTGAAGTCTGAATTTTGTGGAGTGGTGGGTATGACCCGCAAGGGAAAACATACCCACAACTTCCTCACCAAGGTGATGTTAAATGGAAAACCAGTCTCCGCACTGGTAGACTCAGGGAGCAATATTAACTTGGTATCCGGGAAGTTGATTAAGCCTCTCCGATTACCCCAGGGTGAGAAGTTGTGGGTATTATGTGTACATGGGTGTACGCTTCCGTACACCACGACTCTGATAAAAGTAAAAGTCGAGGGGCAAGTCTTCGAAACTATGGCAGCAATTGTGCCAAAATTACCCCATTCCCTAGTGTTAGGCTGTAATTTCCCTGGTTTTGACACCCTGATCAGAGGACAGCTCACCTTGAACAATCCTACTCCAGATGAGCTTTTTCCATTTACAGACCCTGAATTAGTCGCCGAGGTGTCTAAAACCCCCAAGTCAAAACGAGAACGTAGGAACGAAAAAAAAAGAAACAGGTTAGGACGTTTCTGGGCATTGTAGGTTACTACAGGCGATTTATACCCAATTTTGCAACCCGGGCTACACAGCTTTCAGATCTAGTAAAGGCAAAGGCACCTGATGTTGTAAAATGGAACAGTAATGCGGAGACCGCATTTGTAGACCTACGCACAACGCTCTGTAGTCACCCAGTCTTGGTAGCCCCGGATTTTAAAAAGGAGTTTTTTTTACAAACGGACGCCTCCGAAGTAAGTCTCAGAGCAGTACTGTCACAGTTTGTAGGAGAAGAGGAACACCCGGTCCTCTATTTAAGTCGCAAATTGTGTCCCCGCGAACAAAGATATGCCACAGTAGAAAAAGAGTGTTTGGCCGTAAAGTGGGCAACAGACACATTGAAATATTACCTTTTAGGCAGATCTTTTACACTCGTAACAGATCACGCACCACTACAGTGGATGCACAGAAATAAAGAAAAGAACTTGAGAGTTACCCGTTGGTTCCTGTCGTTGCAACCTTTTAACTTTACGATCCAACATCGGCCAGGCATACTGCACGGTAATGCTGATGCACTCTCTAGGGTGCACAGTCTCGGTGCACGGGCCGCTCCACTCAGTAACGTTACGCTGGGAAGGGGGATATGTGACAGGGTCATTGACTCCGTGTATGTGAATAGGAGATGGCAGTATGCATGCTATCCAGTAAACGAGGGGTTAACTCAGCTTGTTAAGCAGACCACAGGTGATTTGAATTAAGCTCCTTCACCTGCTTTAAAACAGGAAGAGGAAATACCTCTGGGGCGGCAGTCTCTCTCTCTGAGGCATAGAGGGAAGACAGAGAAAGTGTTAAGACAGACACAAGATGCCCAAAGCGATCCTGTCCCAAGAGGGAAGAATAAAGCTCCCAGGTATGGAGCCAACTGCGTTTGCTGTACTGGGCTGGAATAGGTTAGCTAGCCAGCCAGATAGTTAGCCTGCACTTTTGTTTAGCTAGTACCCCGACCGGGGTTAGGATTTGGTTTCATTTCAATTTCAAAGGGACAGTGTACCCATTGTTTAGTTACCGTTTTTGGACAAATAAACCCAACAGCATTATTTCAACGGAAAAGACGTGTTGTCTCCTCACTTACCACGGCCATCCTGCCACAATATATATATATACATATACATGATACCACATTACATAAATTCCCACATGAATTTCATATCCAGATATAGCAGTAGAAATTCTGATATTTATATAATTCTATTATTACATTTGTGTAAAACCATAATATGGGGAAGGATTGGGGGGGGGTTCAAGGGGGAGGGGTGGTGGTAGACTGGGGTGTAGGGTCTGAGGGGGGGTGGGGGGGAGGAGAGGGGGGGAGGAAGGGGGTATGGAAAGGACTGAAAGGTGAGAGGAATCAAATGATAATCATGGTGTACATTCAAAGAAAAACTTTCAGGGCCCATTCAGTATTAAGCCCTTTAGGTATTAATGTATCAATGGTGAAGATCCAGAATGCTTCACGTTGGTAAAGAACCCTGGATCTATCCCCACCTCTTTTATGGGGCCTAATATGTTCAAGAATGACACATTTAAAATGTTTGAGACTACCTGACTGGCATTCCTTAAAGTGATTTGAAATGGGGTGTATAATATCCAAATTATTAATATGTCTGATATGTTCTAACATCCTTATTTTAAATAAGCGAGTTGTTAGACCCCCATATCGTTTGTTGCATCCGCAAGTGATCATGTATATTACATGATCTGTATTGCACGTCACAAATGAAATGATTCTATATTCTTTAGTTTGTTCAGTGTTAGTGAAACTTTAAAATTTTTGGACATATTGACATACTATACATTTTCCGCATTTGTAACATCCTACTAAATCTGGAAATAACATGTTTTTGTTACAATTATTCCTATATGAACTCATACTTGGTGGGACTAAGCTGCCCAAGGTATGTGCTTTTTGAAAAACACATTTTGGGTCCATAGAAACCATGTCCTTTAAAATAACATCTGTGTTAAGAATGGCCCAATGTTTCCGGATGATTGATTTGATATTCATAGCTTGGCGACTATATTGAGTTATATAAAATGGTGGTTCCCAAGCTACCCATCTATCTGAACAAGCTCCTCACCCCTACCACATGCAGCACTTATCATCTAAGATCAGACTCCAAAAGACTGTTCTGGTCCCAAGGCTCAACAAAGAAGCCGAACGCTCCTCCTTCTCTTACCGCACACTCCAAAACTGGAACAACCTACCGGAGACTCTCACAGCCACCATCAGTTTAAGTTCTTTGAAAACTAAAGCTGTCACATTTTAATCTGGTCTGTAACTGTTACATACGTCTATAATATATATTATCTTTAGCTGTGTATGCAATATCTTGTATATAATGTATACCCTGTTCACTTATGTAACTGTATTTGTACTGTGTATTATTTGTCATCTTACTGTCACGGCCCCTTTTATTCTCCAACATCTCCGATTTTGTTTGGGTATTTTTTCCGAATCCCACGCACTTCACCGCGTTCATGCCGCATTCATGCCGAGAGAGCGCTAATACAATGCACTAGGATAAAGGCTGCCGCGGCTAAAATACCGGAACATACCGCATCAAATACTGCATCTGCCTGCGGTTTTCAGAGTTGCGCCGATACGGCCGCACGAGGATAAAGGCGGCCGCCACTATAACTCTATGCCCAGGACATACTTGAAAACGAGAGATAACTCTCAACGTATTACTCCCTGGTAAAACATTTTATAAAAAAAATACATATAAATAAAAAATAAGCACCAGAGCTTCCTATAGAATAGGCTGTACTTATGGTATTACCACTTACCAGGACTCAAGTACATACCTATATATTTCTAAATAGTGATCTGCCTCTTATTATACTACTGACTCTATGGGATATACAGTATATATATATACCCAGACACCCAGAAGACCCACACATGTACATAACATCTGTTTTCAGAGTTACCTGCATCCATTATGGTATGACTTCAATGTGATATTGATATGGTTATACAGCTACTTTAGCCTGTGGAACATAATATTGATACTCCATACTTTAGCCAGAACGCCACCCCACCACCAGGGATTTTCATGCTATTATCCCTCACTGTATATAAAATTTCACTGTTTATATAAAATATTCTTTTTTTATATAATAAACTTTTTTTAATTTCTACTTGGTATTCTTGGAGACTGTGATGGAGCGGCCAGTAGGCGAGGTCAGACAGACGCATAGACACTGTGAAACCTTAACTGTTGTGGTTTTATTATACACCAGGCAAATGAACATCATGGGTACTGTCCATTTAAGTAAAAATAAAACATAAAATAAAGACCTATTCCCATTTAGGGAAACTAACTCAATTTATACTGCAGTCCCTTTCTAACAGGGCAGCCAGCTAATCTGGTTATCCGCCTAAAACATGTGCTCCACATACAAAGAATAATAAGAAAGTCTTATCTGTATTGCAACTCCAACAGTAAACAGGAATGCCGGTTCCGGGGAGCAGGCTGTGTCCATCTCATAGAAGTCTTTTATCCTGGACTCCCTTACATACCTCCCCCCTCAGGGAGTAGCCCCCGCACACTCGGCCATTCAAACGTCCCGCTCGGTAAACAACTCGGGCTCACTGGGAAGTCTTTTGGACTCCTTTTCTTTTCTTTGACTTCCAATTGACGACTTTTTCCTTCGGGGAAATTACTAGGCCTTCTGGACCTGTAGAATGGTGTTTCACTACCTCCTCTTCTCTGTCATTCAATATACTCAAATCAGGAGCAGCAGATTCTACCTCCATTTCCCATAGAACGTTTGGATTCTTCACTCATATCTTTGTCTTCATGGGTATTAGTCTCTGTGGGATACAGATGCTTGGGCAAGGCTAATATTTTTTCCTGTAGTGGAGACACCTTTTCTTTGTAACTTTATTTACTGAACATTCTTGACTGTCAGAATGAATTTACTGAATTTAGAATCTGTCTTTATCACATCAAGATGAATTATAATATTAATAATCATAAAGACATATCTAACAGAAGGGAATTACATTCAGAATGCTGAACTGACTGATTGGGAAAGGATTTTGGAGGTAACACGCTCCTCCTCAACTTCAATAAAAACACGAGAGACCTCATACAAAATCTTCTTTCAAGGGTACTATACACCAGACAGACTAAAAAACATTATTCCCAAAACTACAGACAGATCCTGGTGGGAATGTGGGGGGAGGGGTTCTCTAACATACATCTGGGGGATTGTCCCAAAATCCAGACCTTCTAGAAAGAGGTCCTGAGGTCATCTAGGAGATCACGAGGGTGAGAGTGCCAGAGAATCATTGGATCATCATCCTGAATAGAGACAACATCCATAACAACAAACGGAAAAATCCCTAATATTACACTTGCTTAATGCGGTAAGGGAAGCCTCAATGAAGAGGGATCTTCTGTGCTAGGGGGGAGAATGCTAAAAAGGTTGGAGGAGATTTTAAACTAGGATGGAGGGGGGAGGGGAATGAAACAGATAATAAACTAAATGGAATAGATGAGGATACAAGGTGGTATGGAGGTAGAATGGGGGCAAGTGCAAGTTTAACAAGCAGTGAGACACCCATAGTAAATACAGATAATACTAGAAAACTTCTAAAGACTAAACAAAGTGGGCGCAGAAAGGAAGGAGCAGATAAGATAATAGTACAGTGAAAAAAAACTGAAATGCATGCTCGCTAATGTAAGAAGCCTGACAGATAAAATGGGGGAGATTGAATTAATAGCTGCAAGGGAGCAGTATGATATCATAGGCATTACTGAAACATGGTGGGATGAAACTCATGACTGGACAGTAAATTTAGAGGGTTATTCTCTTTTTCGGAAGGATCGAACAAATAGAAGGGAGGTGGAGTATGTTTATATGTTAAACCGGATCTAAAACCTATTATAAGGGATGATGTCTATGAAGGGAATGATGAAAATGTAGAGACTTTGTGGATAGAAATTAGCAGTGGAGGTAAAAGTATAAAGAAAATGTTTGTGTGAATATGCTATAAACCACCAAATATCTGTGAGATTGAGGAAGCTAAAATACTTTTGCAAATGGAGAAGGCATCAAAACTGGGTCATGTTTGCATAATGGGGGATTTTAATTATCCAGACATAGACTGGGGCAATGAGATTAGCATTACAACAAAAGGGAACAGGTTTTTGGGGGTGATTAAAGACAATTATATTACCCAAATTATTGAGGAACCAACCAGGAAAGGGGCCGTTCTGGATTTGTTCATATCAAATAATGTAGAAGTAATAAAAAATATTCAATTCCTTGAACATTTGGGTAACAGTGATCATAACATGGTCTCATTTGAAATAAATTATCAAAAAACAGATTACTTGGGTTCAACAAAGACTTCAACTTTGGAAAGGCAGATTTTAATAAACTGAGGTCTAATCTAGTAGTAATACAATGGGATGATGTTTTTGCAGGGAAAAATGTAGAAGATAAATGGGCAGTGTTTAGAACATTGTTAGAAAAGCACACTTATCAGTGTATACCCTTGGGTAATAAGTATAAAAGAAATAAGTCAAAACCAATGTGGCTAAATAAACAGGTAGGGGAGGAAATGGACAAGAAGAGGAAGGCGTTTAGATTCTTTAAGTCAGAAGGAACAGAGACATTGTATCAGAATTATAAGGAATGTAACAAAAATTGCAAAAGGGCAATCAAATTAGCAAAAATGGATAATGAAAAAAGGATTGCAATAGAAAGTAAGGTCAACCCTAAAAAAAAAATTAAGTACCTTAATAACAAAAAAATGAGAAAAGAAAATATAGAACCCTTTCAGTGTGAGATGGGTAGGCAGATTATTGGAGATAAGGAAAAAGCTGAGGTATTAAACAAATTCTTTGCCTCTGTGTTTACCAGGGAAGAATCAAGTTCAATAATAGTGCCACAGGAGGAAGCCACAACCTCCATATTAATAAACAATTGGTTAACTGAGGAAGAAGTTCATAAGCGACTTGAAAAAAATTAAAGTTAATAAGGCACCTGGCCCCGATGGCATACATCCAAGAGTTCTCAAGCTCAAGCTCAGTAATAGCAAACCATTATATTTAATATTCAAGGACTCCATTTCCACAGGCTCTGTACCACAAGATTGGCGTAAAGCAGATGTGGTGCCTATATTTAAAAAGGGAGCTAGATCACAACCGGGAAATTACAGACCTGTAAGCCTGACTTCAATAGTAGGGAAACTACTTGAGGGTTTAATACGGGATAATATTCAGGAAACCCTAATGGAAAACAAAATTATTAGTAATAGTCAGCATGGATTTATGAAGGATAGATCTTGACAAACTAACCTTATTTGTTTCTTTGAGGAGGTAAGTAGGAATTTAGACCAGGGTAATGCAGTTGATGTGGTCTGCTTAGATTTTGCAAAGGCTTTTGACACGGTTTCACACAAGAGGTTGGTGTACAAAATAAAGAAAGTTGGACTCGGTAATAATATATGCACCTGGATTGAAAACTGTTAAAGGACAGACAACAGAGGGTTGTCATAAATGGAACCTTTTCAGGTTGGGCTAAAGTCGTGAGTGGAGTACCTCAGGGATCGGTACTGGGACCCCTGCTTTTTAACTTGTTTATTAATGACCTTGAGGTTGGTGTCGAGAGCAAAGTCTCCATCTTTGCTGATGATACTAAATTGTGTAAGGTAATAGAATCAGAGCAGGATGTAATTTCTCTTCAGAAGGACTTGGAGAGACTGGAAACGTGGGCAGGTGAGGTTTAATACAGATAAATGTAAGGTTATGCAGTTGGGATACAAGAATAAAAAGGCGACTTATAAATTAAATGGAGATATATTGGGGGAATCCTTGATGGAGAAGGATTTAGGAGTGCTTGTAGACAGCAGGCTTAGCAATAGTGCCCAATGTCATGCAGTAGCTGCAAAGGCAAACAAGATCTTATCTTGCATCAAACGGGCAATGGATGGAAGAGAAGTAAACATAATTATGCCCCTTTACAAAGCATTAGTAAGACCACACATTGAATATGGAGTACAATTTTGGGCACCAATCCTAAGAAAAGACATTATGGAACTAGAGAGAGTGCAGAGATGAGCCACCAAATTAATAAAGGGGAAGGACATTCTAACATATGAGGAGAGGCTAGCTAAATTAGATTTATTTACATTAGAAAAGAGGCGTCTAAGAGGGGATATGATAACTCTATACAAATATATTCAGGGACAATACAAGGAGCTTTCAAAAGAACTATTCATCCCACAGGCAGTACAAAGGACTCGGGGCCATCGCTTAAGGTTGGAGGAAAGGAAATTTCACCAGCAACAAAGGAAAGGGTTCTTTACAGTAAGGGCAGTTAAAATGTGGAATTCATTACCCGTGGAGACTGTGATGGCAGATACAATAGATTTGTTCAAAAAAAGGTTGGACATCTTTTTAGATGGGAAAGGTATACAGGGATATACCAAATAAGTATACATGGGAAGGATGTTGATCCAGGGATTAATCCGATTGCCAATTCTTGGAATCAGGAAGGAATTAATTTTTCCCCTTAATGGGGTTTTTTGTTTGCCTTCCTCTGGATCAATAAGTATAGATATAGGATAAAGTATCTGTTGTCTAAATTTAGCATAGGTTGAACTTGATGGACGGAAGTCTTTTTTCAACCTCATCTACTATGTAACCTTACTCTGAAGGCAGGCTCCAGTCCCCATATTGGGGGTCCAGCTTTCCAGGGTATGGAAGATCTACAACATGGAGAGACTTACGCACCTCTCACACTTAAACATGCAAAAGTTTGACATGTGATGGGATCCATGGATCCACCACAGTAGTATCAGTGTAACATGAATAAATTAGGACTGGGTCTTGGATACCCACCTAGCCATACATAGCAGGTAACTCGAAGTGAGAGATGGCTGGACGGGCGCAAGGGAGTAACCCTGGACATCCAGGATGCTGGGAGATATGATAAGGTAGGGTTTGTAATGATACTAAGCTTACTCCATTCCTAGGCCATTCACTCTCTCTATTTCTCTTTCGCATTTTAAGATTAACTTTCTGTCTTTGTCTGTCCTTTTATCATTTTTTACATATCTATCAATTGTATGTACCATTTTGATGATAAATCAGACATACTGGTGCTCGCACTGTGAATAAAGAGAGGCCCTGTGATTCATCTAGGGCAGGGGTCTGCAACCTTTCAAGTAAGAAGAGTCATTTTATAAAAAAATGTATTTGTCCAAAAATATTCAGAGAGCAGCAACATATGCATGAATATATCACCCCCCAGAAACACATACATATACTCTACACATACTATTAGGTATATACTGAATAAGCATTAACATACAACAAACTTACTTCTATCACAATTAGGGAAAGGAAAAAAATATGTGGGGGAATAAAATGCATAATATGAGTATATGCTGCACACCAAAATAAATAAGTAAATGATACAGTTACCGGTGCGCCTGAACACCGGGAAAACCTGTCAGTAATCCGAAGTGTAATCCAATAAAAAAGCGAATCAGGGCCCTACTGATTTTCTTAAAAAGAACACATTTATTTATCCATAAATTACATATAAACAATACATTTGTTCTTTTGAAGAAAATCCAAAGTGCATCGATTCTCTTTTTTACATGGAATAAAATGCATTTCACAATAATAAGTCCATTTTTTTTTTTTTTTTTCATTGTTTTTCTGTGCAAAACAGTTTTTCCACCCTGTTTCTGGTTGCATGATGCAAACAAACTTGCCTAAGATTCTAATAAATTAGTCATTAGTTTTATATAAACCAGTATCTACAGAACCCTTCTAATGCACTCCTGCCCATGGTCAAAACATATTAAAGGTGAGTTTCTGCCTAGGTTTTTTTTTTTCTGTACTAGATGGGAAGCAGTTGGCCTTCGAAACTGAATCGCATTCATTATGTTTCCAAAGACACCTGCTTCCTGAAATACTTACCTCCATAGGTCATGCCAGTAGCAGCCCTGGCTGGGTAAGCAATAAGGAAGTTTAAAAGTCACACGTGACGGAGGCCAATATAAAGCCGCAATGTCATCTGTTGTGACTTCTTATTGGCCTACGCCATGTTGGACATTTAAACATGCATGACATATCAGCATGATCCATGGGGTGTGTCTCAGAAAGCAGGGTCCCCTGAGCTGAAATGAGCATGGTTCAGCTCTGTGGAGACCAGACCCCCTGCTTCCCACCTAGAGTTTCCATTTTTCTTTATTACGGAAAGGCTCCTTTAACTATATCTGATTTACTTCATATGTACCTGTAAGATACCATTGTCAATAGAAAACAAATGAAAGTATATGGTAGTGATAGCAATACTAGTGACTCACTGAGTAAAGAGGGGATACAAAGCTTTCAGAACCTCTCAGCTCCCTCTTCAGACAATGTTATCCAGAAGAAAAGAAAACAGTGGGGAATTCAGTTTTAAAAGCCAACAGCTTCTATTCATATCAAACAATAGTAGATGCAGCAGTTGGGGATTTCTTAAGAATGTAACATAATTGATCCAATGAATATTTTTTTTTTCTTAACATATCCGTCTAAATGTAAAAGTAAAGGATAGTGATGTATGAAACTTCAGAATTTCACAAAATTGTCAGGTTAGAAATGGTCATGTTTCCTGCTGCTTCTTGCTTCTGTGTTAGTGTGTGACCAGAAGCAGATGTGTATAGGAGAGAGAGAGCGCGAATCAGAGAGGTAGAAAGAATGTTAGGAGTGAGTATTATTGAGTGAGAGTGTAAGCGAGAGTGAGGGCGGAAAAGAGAAAATATATACATTAATATTTTTAAAAGTCGCTTAGTAGTTCATTTGAGTTAGTTTGAATCATATATAGATACTAGCTGAAATACCCGGCGTTGCCCGGGCGTGGAAGGGCAGGGGGCATGGAGTGGAAGGGCGGGGGGGGCCAAGGGGCGTGGAAGGGCGGGGAGGGCAAAGGGCGGGGAGGGCAAAGGGCAGGGGGGCAAAGGGCATGGAGGGGAGGGGGGGCAAAGGGCAGGGAGGGGCGGGGGGGGGCAAAGGGCAGGGAAGGGTGGGGGGGCAAAGGGCAGGGAGGGGCGGGGGGGGCAAAGGGCAGGGAGGGGCGGGGGGGGCAAAGAGCAGGGAGGGGGGGCAAAGGGCAGGGAGTGGCGGGGGGGCAAATGGCAGGGAGGGGCGGGGGGAACAAAGTGCAGGGAGGGGCGGGGGGGCAAAGTGCAGGGAGGGGCGGGGGGGTTGGCAAAGGGCAGGGAGGGGCGAGGGGTTTGGCAAAGGGCAGGGAGGGGCGGGGGGGCAAAGGGCAGGGAGGGACAGGGGGGCAAAGGGCAGGGAGGGGCGGGGGGCTAAGGGCAGGGAGGGGCAGGGGGCTAAGGGCAGGGAGGGGCGGGGGGGCTAAGGGCAGGGAGGGGCAAAAGGGCAGGGAGGGCAGGGGGGCAAGAGGGTAGGGAGGGAAGGGGGCAGGGAGGGGGGCAGGGAGGGAGGGGGGCAAAGGGCAGGGGGGGGCAAGAGGGCAGGGAGGGAGGGGGCAAAGGGCAGGGGGGTCAAGAGGGCAGGGAGGGAGGGGGCAAGAGGGCAGGGAGGGGGGCAAGAGGGGAGGGAGGGGGGCAAGAGGGCAGGGAGGGATGGGGGCAAGAGGCCAAAGGGCAGGGGGCAAAGGGCAGGGTGGCAAAGGGCAGAGGGCAGAGGGGCAAAGGGCAGGGGGGCAAAGGGGAAAAGGGCAGGGGGGAAAAGGGCAGGGGCAAAGGGCAGGGGGCAAAGGGCAGGGGGCAAAGGGCAGGGGGAGGGAGGGCAGGGGGCAAAGGGCAGGGGGAGGGAGGGCAGGGGGCAAAGGGCAGGGGGAGGGAGGGCAGGGGGCAAAGGGCAGGGGGAGGGAGGGCAGGAGGCAAAGGGCAGGTGAGGGAGGGCAGGGGTCAAAGGGCAGGGGGCAAAGCGCAGGGGGAGGGAGGGCAGGGGCAAAGGGCAGGGGGAAGGAGGGCAGGGGGAGGGAGGGCAGGGGGCAAAGGGCATTGGGAGGGAGGGCAGGGGGGGCAAAGGGCATTGGGAGGGAGGGCAGGGGGGGCAAAGGGCATTGGGAGGGAGGGCAGGGGGGGGCAAAGGGAATTGGGAGGGAGGGCAGGGGGGGCAAAGGGCATTTGGAGGGAGGGCAGGGGGGGCAAAGGGCATGGAGGGGCGGGGGGGGCAAAGGGCAGGGAGGGGCGGGGGGGCAAAGGGCAGGTAAAGGTGGGGGGGGGCAAAGGGCAGGGAGGGGCAGGGGGCAAAGGGCAGGGAGGGGTGGGGGGGCAAAGGGCAGGGAGGGGTGGGGGGGCAAAGGGCAGGGAGTGGTGGGGGGGCAAAGGGCAGGGAGTGGCGGGGGGGCAAATGGCAGGGAGGGGTGGGGGGGCAAAGGGCAGGGGGGGCGGGGGGGCAAAGGGCAGGGAGGGGCGGGGGGTTTGGCAAAGGGCAGGGAGGGGTGGGGGGTTTGGCAAAGGGCAGGGAGGGGCGGGGGGCAAAGGGCAGGGAGGGGCAGGGGGGGCAAAGGGCAGGGAGGGGTGGGGGGCTAAGGGCTGGGAGGGGCAGGGGGGCTAAGGGCAGGGAGGGGGCAAAGGGCAGGGGGTTCAAGAGGGCAGGGAGGGAGGGGGGCAAGAGGGCAGGGAGGGGGGCAAGAGGGCAGGGAGGGGGGCAAGAGGGCAGGGAGGGAGGGGGGAAAGAGGGCAGGGAGGGAGGGGGGCAAGAGGCCAAAGGGCATGGGGGGCAAAGGGCAGAGGGGCAAAGGGCAGGGGGGCAAAGGGGAAAAGGGCAGGGGGAAAAGGGCAGGGGCAAAGGGCAGGGGGCAAAGGGCAGGGGGAGAGAGGGCAGAGGGCAAAGTGCAGGGGGAGGGAGGGCAGGGGGCAAAGGGCAGGGGGAGGGAGGGCAGGGGTCAAAGGGCAGGGGGCAAAGGGCAGGGGGAAGGAGGGCAGGGGGAGGGAGGGCAGGGGGCAAAGGTCAGGGGGAGGGAGGGCAGGAGGCAAAGGGCAGGTGAGGGAGGGCAGGGGTCAAAGGGCAGGGGGCAAAGGGCAGGGGGAAGGAGGGCAGGGGGAGGGAGGGCAGGGGGCAAAGGTCAGGGGGAGGGAGGGCAGGGGGCAAAGGGCATTGGGAGGGAGGGCAGGGGGGGCAAAGGGCATTGGGAGGGAGGGCAGGGGGGGGCAAAGGGCATTGGGAGGGAGGGCAGGGGGGAAAAGGGCAGGGGGAGGGAGGGCAGGGGGGGCAAAGGGCAGGGGGAGGGAGGGCAAAGGGGGGCAAAGGGCAGGGGGGCAAAGAGCAGGGGGGCAGGGAGGGTAGGGGGGGCAGGGAGGGTAGGGGGGCAAAGGGCAGGGTGAGTCTTGGACGCATTAAATAACCCATTCCCCTGCGTTTCCTCACCTTGCACCCGGCCGCGCTCCTCTTCCTCCGGGTCCCGGCTGCCCTCCTCTTCCATCTCGGGCTCCTCAGCGGAGAGGCTGAGACGCTCCGGTGAGGAGGTGCTGTGCCTCCCGCGGGGAGAGGCGGAGACAGCCGGAGGAGCGGCCTGTGTGAGGGGAGAACCGCGTGCTCTGTGTGTGTGTGTGGGGGGGGGGAGTGGCGGGGTGCGCCGGGTGAGGGGAGAGCCGCGTGCTCTTTGTGTGGGGGGGGAAGCGGGGGGAGAGGGTGAGCGGGTGAGCGGGGGGGAGGTAAGCGGGGGGGGTGAGCGGGGGGGGTTGAGCGGGGAGGGGGCTGAGCGGGTGGGGGGGGGGGGTGAGCGGGGGGGGGGGGGTGAGCGCCGGGTGAGGGAGTGGCCTATGGGTGGTGAGAGCCATGGGCTCCGCTCCCCCGCTGACTGTAGCGGCGCCGGGGGGGGGGGGGCGGAAAAAGCACGGGAAAGCGGGAGACCCGGGGAGAGGAGAAGGTGCGCGCGGGTCCCAATGAGCTGTGTGTGTGTGTGTGTGTGTGTGTGTGTGTGTGTGTGTGTGTGTGTGTGTGTGTGTGTGTGTGTGTGTGTGTGTGTGGTCACTCCGCCTCAGGCCAATGAGAGGTGTGCAGGGGCGGCCGGCCCAAGGGAGCAATCTCATTGGCCTGGCCCAAGGTCCAATCTGATTGCCGCTAGGGACACAGGGAGGGACACAGGGAGACACATACAGACAGACAGACAGGCAACGAAACATAGGACACTTTGAGAAATATATAGTAGATTACAAAATGTGTTACTTGGGGATAAGTTAGTTATTTATACAGTAGCATCATAGTTCATTAAGATTTTTTTATAATTTAATTTTCTTTCATTTCTATTTGCATTATTTTTATACTGTACTATATACTATTGTATTTATTGCTAATATGGAGGAGCGATGGAGACGAGGAGAATTAGCAGAGTGTGAGGAGGGGAGATAAGGAAAAGACTTGGAGGCAGGGCTCTCCCATGCTTGGAGGAGAGGAGGAAAATAGAGAAAGAGGAGAAGAGGAGAAGAGAAGGAGTGTAAGGTGAGGAGATAAGGAAAGAACTGGGAGTTAGGCAAATTGAGGTAGCTGGTGTTTTTTCACTCCGATTTAAAATTAGCTGTCCCTGGGAGTAGGGTGATTTATTTGTCCCAACAATGCGAACAGCGAGCGCTCACTGCGCATGTGCAAAGAGTGCTTGCCAGCCGCACATGCGTGATTGTCACTTGCAGGCTGCTCATGCGTATGCACTATCAAAGTATGCTGATCGCGCAGGCGCACGAGCAGCCGGCATGTGCTGATCATGCATACACAGTCGGCAAGTGCCGATCGTGCATGCGCAGCAAGCAGCATAGAAAATTGGGACAGCACACCACAAAGTCGTAACGGAGGCCTAAAATCTGGACTGTCCAGGCTAAACCGTGACATCTGGTCACCCTACCTGGGAGTCCCAATTCACTATCACTTAGCACTGTGCCATCAAGTCAGCAGCAGGAAGGAAAAGAGTGGTAAAGAATTTTTTTTGAGCATGCTAGCCGAGGCAGAGAAGTCAATTCAGATACTGGCAGAGGTTTTACCCTCAACTCTATTATTTAAGCCAGTGTCTGAGTGGCAGCCAGAGTCAGAGACTGAGACTAAGACAGTGCAAACTACCCTCATCATTGATGGCACTGGTTGCCTTGTTGCTGTTTGTGATATTGTGCTAGTTGGGGAAGAGGACAGGAATTGTTGAGAAGGAATTACCACTCAGCCACTACTGAGGGGAGTAGTGTTCTGACTCATGGCTCTGGTTCTGATGATGATAATATTGGGATACAGGAAACAGTGTCAAAAGGGTAAAAAGTAGTCACACCCCCATAAGCTGCATTCTACCAACCAGAGAAATTAAGATTTAATTGGCTTTTGGGGTATGTTTGTGAGCTGATTCCTATCAATTGAGAGAGAAATGATAATCTAATTAACTATTTTGTAGGTCTGAGTTGATTAGACAAACCCTTCCCTTAAGTGTTAGTCAAATACATGTGAATAGGGTACTTAAGTCACTGTAGCATGGCTGTTTAGCCATATGGCTGTGTAACATCAAAAGCATCACATCATAAGTGTACATCAAAAGTGTCTACAAGAGTTAATTTTGGAGTTGAAATTGGAGGAAGATCTGGACTCTGCATTACAACTTTGCCACTGTGAGACATTAACTTTTAACATCTGTGATTTATTTGTACACTATTATCCTACAGTACCTTGGAACTCTCTCCTCCTGCATCTCACTATGCCCTCCCTATTTCATTTTCTGTTTACTGTTTCCACACTCCTTTGTGAGCATTTCTGTTCTCTACAACATCTCCACTCCCCACTGCACCATTATTTATGCACCTCTCTCCCAACAACTTCTTTACCCCTCAATAAAAAACACCCACACAAATCCTCTATTCACACCCTCTATCTACTCCTTCCTGCTGCCGGGGATCTTCCCTAAGCCTGAAGCCAAACATACACACCTGATCTCACTCATGCCTCCCTGCCACCTCTTCCCCTGTAAATGGTGTTAACCTTTTCATTTAACACTGACCTTCCTTAAATTTTACCCCACAAATCAAGCATCCCAATAGCCTGCCCTCATGGCTAATGTCCCACACTCAGTCACTCCTACCACTCATTGTGACCAAGCACTGCCATCTACAGCACTTACTCCCTCACCTGCTGTCTCTGTAAGTTTCCCATTAAACCTCTTAGATTGTAAGCTCTTCGGGGCAGGGATTTCCTTTCCTATTGTCTGATTTTGCTGCACTTATTGTATAATTATAATTCCCTGTACTGTATTCTTTGTGAAGCGCTGAGTACACTTTTGGCGCTATATAAATAAAGACATACAATACAATACAATACAATAAGACCTGACCACTGTCATCCTATGTGTGGATGTATTTTACCTTGCCTTCCCAGGGAAATGTGCAGGTTTCAAAAGTGGTTCACTTTAATCTATGTAGTGCCACAATGCATAGGGGAGGGGCTTAACTTGTGATCACCACCCAGCACAGCAACCTGTGCTTGCATTATAGGGCAAACTGTTACATCACAGCCAAAAGTGCTTCTGTAGACAGTCCAGAGGGTCAACAACACCACCGCCCCCACCACCACTTTGTAATAAGAGAGCCTAAAGCCAACACCACAATAACTAGTAGCTGCAGTGCCTAGGGTCGCTCAGCAGCAGTCTTCCATAACCTGTTCTGTCTCCACATTAACCATCTTCACCATCGCAGCAGATACTTGGAGTGGTAAAAAAGGCAAGGACTAAGAGTGGGAGACCATTTAAGCCATATTTGTGGGCTTCGTTTAAGGTCCAGTGCCTATTCTGTGAAGAGAACATTTAGTTGGTGTGAAAGCGTGGAAAGAGTGGCAAGATAACTACTTCTGAAGAAAACATAGTGTAATATTCGCCCACAGGCACACACAGGGTTGGGATACAACATCATCCTCATCACCACAAGTCCTCCTGCTCTTCTCACTACTACCACAAAACTTTTAGATTACTCTACTGTACCACCTCAGTGAATATCATCATGCACAGATACCAATTCTAATGGTACTGTGTGGCTGCTTTTGCTAAACTGCACTATTTTTCAAATGAAGGCAACAGAAATGGGCAACGTGGTGGTACTTGTGAGTGGTACAATACTCAATTGGAGTTACTCAGCTGTATGCTCTACTTCAGTCACAGTCATGCCATGTGCATGTACAGTATGTATATTGTAGAATTCTAATTTTGGGATGATGATTGACACATGGCAACAGTGGTACCATAATGTGCCATTATATGCAATATGCATCCATCCTGCTCCAGATATTAGTCGTGGCCCCATTTGATATATGTTTTCTGGAAAGTCTCAGGTGGTACTACAGGTAGTGGTGGTGTATATTGCCCAGGGGTGGACACTGGTGTTGGTGTTGGTGGGTACAAGTACAGGTGGCACAATGGCACTGGTCAGATGAGCTCCTCTTTCTCAGCTAAGCTCTCACTCTTAGGGCCTCATGCACTAAAGTCTGATAGAAAAACTCAATTTTAAATCTCCATTTTTGACAGCATTGCTATCATGGTATGCAAAAAGCCCAGAATACCAGTGATAGCAACATTTGCAAAAATCGCTCTGGTGTAAAGGGCTTATCTGGCGAGTTGTTTCTGCTCCAGAGAGATAGAGACACCTCTCCCTGCAAAAATCTCTTCCTATTTTTTTTAATTAAAATTGTATTACTAGTGTATTGTAGCAGGGGTTCTCAGAGCAGAACCATGCTGATTACAGGTCCGGGGACCCCCTGCTTTCTGAGATACAGGCCCAGTTATGGGGTGCCGGTACCTACTATGCATTTAAATGTCCAGGTCAAGTGATGCGGGACATTTACATGCATAGGAGATACCGGCACCCCAAAACAGGGCCTGTATCTCAGGAAGCAGGGGGTCCACGGACCTCAAACAAACAAGGTTCTGCTTCGGAGACACCCTGATACTAGTAATTAATTTAAAATGTAAATATGTAGTAAGCACCAATACACAACCTACCCCCTATGCCTCCACATAAACCATTATTTATTTATTTTAAAACACAATTGATAACACAGGCCAGTGGGTGTCCCCAGGTGGTCTCCACGGATGTCCGGGGGTTCTTGGGTGGTACCTTTATGTCCCCGCAGACATTTAAAAAAAAATAAAGATGGCCTCCATTTCAATAAATACACCCCCCCAAACACATACAGTACAGTAATGTGCAAAATAACTATTATCCAGATATGGATAATAGACCATTTGCCTATTATTAAACAAAACATTAGCCAGCCAGCATAAATAAAGTAAATTAAACTGTTCTACTTACCCCTGCTATTATGAAGGGCATCCTCGTCAGCATATTGCAGGTCCATGTCCTCCGTTGCCAGAAAGAATACATTAAAAATACAATATAATGGTCCCTAACCCCTTAATCACCGTAGCGGTTAATAACCACTATAGTAATTAAGGGGTTAACCCACACTCCCCCACTACCCACCCAGGAGTCCTAACCACCCACCATACCCATCCTGCAACCATTGAGTGGCATAGTAGTATATCATACCCATATAACATGGGAATGATAAGCTACTATAGCAGTCAATGGTCACCCTAAAACAAAAGCATGAATGTCCAAAAAACACAGTAATAAAACATATACAACAAACACCTAAACACCCAAAATATAAAATTAAAAGCACTAGCCAACCAAACTATTACCTAAATAAAACCACTAGCCAATCAATTAAAGAAATAAAACCACTAGGCATAAATAAAACAACTAGGCAATCAATTAAAAAGCAATGAAAAACATAAAAAAAAAAAAAATCCAATAAAAAAACATGGAAAAATAAAATTACATACATTCAATATTTATCTTCCCTTTAGAAATGTTGACCCTCCGAATCCTGTGGAATCAGGAAGCTCTCGTACTGTGACGTCATGAAACTCAATCCAACGCATCCACCTTGAACATCCAGGACAGGTAACAAAATTCTTCTTTCTTTAATTGTCTGTCATCTTCTTCCTTTCTCATCTGTGATTATTTACTTATTTTCTTTATCTTCTGTCTTCATCTGTTAATCCAATAACCCCATGTTAAATCCACGATGTTGACCTGTCGGTTTCTTGAGCTCAAATGAGACGTCCCAGTTTTAAATATGGCTTGTAACATCACATTTGGCAGACAAATGGTTCACACGCCATCTGATAGGCTGTGAAAACAATGTGCCCTTTTTTATTTATGTGAAGTCATGTAAAGGGACTGAAGCCAGCCAATGAGAATGGCTGTGCTTCATTTCCCTTTAACATGATGTCACAAAATCCAAAATGGCTGCTGTCACATGTTACTTAAGAACTATATCCCCAATCTGATAGGTTGTAGTAGACATACGACTCCCTTTGCACGTCACATCCTTTCCCAAGAGTTACTCTGTCACATAGTCTACTACAACCAATCAGATTGGGGATATAGTTCTCACAATCTGATTGGCTGAAGTACCATGTGACGGTAGCAATTTTGGATTTTGTGACATCATGTTAAAGGGAAATTAAGCACAGCCATTCTGATGGCTGGCTTCAGTCCCTTTACATGACGTCACATAATTTTTTTTTTTTAAAGAGCATTTGGTTTTCACAGCCAATAGATGGTGTGTGAACCATTTGCCACCCAAATGTGATGTCACAGGCCATATTTAAGACCGGGACGGCTCATTTGAACTCAAGAAGCCAACATTGTGGATTTAACAGGTTATTGGATTAACAGATGAAAAGGAGATAAAGAAAATAAATAAATAATCACAGATGAATAAAGAAGAAGATGATAGAAGTTTAAATAAAGAAGAATTTTGTTACCTGTCCTGGATGTTCAAGGTACAGTAGATGGCGTTCGATTGAGTTTCATGACGTCGCGGTACAAGGGCTTCCTCATTCCACAGGATTCGGAGGGCCAACGCTGATAAAGGTTAGATAAATATTGAATGTATTTTTATTTTTACAGGTTTTTTTATTGGTTTTTCTTTTTTAGGTTTTTCAATACCCATTGACTGCTAATGTATTAATCTGTACCTGCTTAGGGTACAGAGGAATACAGTGGTAGCCAATGCATTTTTTGCCAAATACATTTCTTCTATTGGCTGTTATATTCTCTATTTCTGTTTATTGTTTAGATTAAATTGTTTTGAATTGGGGTGGCTTGTTTAAAAAAATCAGATTGATTAGCGGTTTATTAAATGAAGTAGTTTGTTGGCTACTGGGTTTAATTGATGTGTTGCCTAGTTTTATTAATTAATTATTGTGTTGGTTACGGCTTTTACATATTAAATGTATTGTTTGGCTAGTTGTGTGATTTATTTAATTGATTGCCTAGTGGTTTTATTTAGGTAATTGATTGGTTGGCTAGTGCTTCTAATTTTTGATTTTGGGAGTTTAGGTGCTTGTTGTATATGTTTTATTACTGTGTATTTTGGACATTCATGTTTTGTATTAGGGGAACCATTGACTGCTATAGTAGCTTATCATCCCCATATTATGGGTATGATGTACTACTATGCCACTGAATGGGTACAGGGTGGGAATAGTGGGTCTGGGGTGGGTATTTAGGCCTCCCTGGTGTGTAGCGGGGGAGGGTGGGTTAACTCTTTAATTACTATAGCGGTTATTAACAGCTAAGGTGATTAAGGGGTTAGGGGCCATTATATTGTATTTTAATGTATTCTTTCTGGCAACAGAGGACATGGACCTGCAGTATGCTGATGAGGATGCCCTTCCTAATGGCAGGGATAAGTAGAACGGTTTAATTTACTTTATTTATGCTGGCTAATGTTTTGTTTAATAATGGGCAAATGATCTAATATCCATATCTGTTATTTTGCACATTACTGTACTGTATGTGTTTTGGGGGGGGGGGGAGTTGTATTTATTTAAATGGAGGCCATCTTTATTTTTTTTTAAAAGAGGAATGGTACCGCCGGCCAGTGGGGACCCACGGGGACAACCTGAGGGCCCCCAGACACCCGTGAAGACCACCCGTGGACCCCACCGGTCTCTGGTAATAATCCTGTGTATAAAAAATAAATTATGGTTTTATGTGGAGGCACAGGAAGTGGGTGGGTTGTGTATTAGTGTTTATTACACCTTGTAATGGTTATTATTGACCTAGGAGGTGGGTAGTAAGGTTGTTGTGTGTATTTTTGTTTATTGTGGGTAGCAAGGGGTGGGTGAAGGTGGTAGTAGCCCCAAGGATGTGTGTTTAGGCCTAAGGTAATGTAAGGGTTAATTCCACCCGCAGCCACCCCAGCAGGGCCTAAACACACACCAAGGGCAAAATACCACCTTCACCCATGCCCGTTACCCACAATAAGCATGGCACTGATGGTTAACCCCTACATTGTCTTAGCAGTTATCCGCTAAGGTAATGAAGTTGCCTATAAATGCATTGTTCATGCTTCTGATTCATGCCGGGGTTCTCCGGTGCTGGTATTAATGTGTATCAGTTAAGGAGACCCCCAGCATCAATCCGGTGCAGGAAAAATTCATTTTTTCTCTAAGTGCCGTCTCGACGCTTATCGACAGCTTTTCACCACCCTCTTGCTAATTTTTTCTTGCGAGGCGATTTGGAGAGGAAATTCCAATTCTAGAGCGGCGATTAGCCTCGATTAGCTGATCAGGGCTACTAGAATTGAGCGAGTTTGAAAAACTGTTTAAGTGGCTTATCACCGTGCGTTTGGCGATTTTTTTACTCCGCAAAATCATCTCTTATAATTGACTTATCGCTGCTTACTGAATAGCAGCAGGCTTTTTAGGTGATAAGCTGGCGATAAGTGGCTGATCGCTGTTTACTGCATGAGGCCCTTAGTCTTGTATATATATATATATATATGGATATGTGTTTTAATCTTGTATATATATATATGGATATGTATTTTCTAGCAAGTCTGCGGTGGTACTACTGGTGGTGGTGGTGTGTAGAGCCAAGGGAGTAGACACTGGTGTTGTGGTGGGAGGTACGGGTAGCATTGGTCACCTGAGCTCAGCTATCTCTCTCAGCTTTACTTTACCTCTCAGTCCCCTTTATATAGTATGCGGGTAAATGTTTGCATGTCTCAGGTGGTACTACTGGTGTTGTTGGTGGATTAAAAAAAAAAAAGCCTGAAAGGGATCCATTAGAAAAGCAATAGTTGCAACAGAAATGTAATCTGATGCAGCTATAGCCAAGTTCTGTGCCCCACCATGCCCCTCCTATGCTCACCAATTCAGGTAAGAGTTCATGACTGAGACCTTGAACCCATTATCCCTTCTCCTCTACTTCATTTACCGTGTCCAAGGCCATGGGTGAGTCTTGGGCGCTGACATTTCCCCTCCTTCACTTTTAATTAACAAGGTCCCAGGCATAAGAGTATCTGTATCTATCATTCATTCATCTTCCTGAAGTAGCCTTATGCAGAATATTGGCCAGAAGGTGTGGACAAAAAAAAAGAAAGCTTAATTCCTTGGGGGATGCAGAGAGAAGCAACCAGAACCTGTTTCTGCTCTGGTCTCTGATGTAGGGTGTACTCTGGTCTTCTCTGAGGCCTGAGTTAATAGCAGTCCCTATGAATGGACACTGAGGGGGCTTCTTCAATGTCTAAAAGGGTCCCATTAAAAAAAACAATGGTTGCAACAGAAAATATGCCTGATGCAGCCATGGCTAAGTCATGACCCACACCATACCCTCATCTACTCTATAACTTCTATCCAGAGACCAAACCATTGTTGATTACTGTGCCTTGACTTACTTTGTTCTTCAATTTACCAGGCCCATGACATTGCCCCCTTCAATGCTCAACAACTGGTACAAAGAAAATCTTGACAAAGATCCCAGTTGAGTGAACTGGAGTGAAACGTGAACACTCCACAATACAGTAAATCTTGGTTATTGATTGTAACCATGAAAGGACTTCAAGCACTAAGTAATAACATGTACTGAGGGCTATGAGTTACTGAGGCCAGGTGAGATTAAAATAAACACAGGTTTTCTGAGACACACACAAGTAAAAATAAGGTGAAGCACAGTAAATACAACAGATACAGAGAGAAAGTAATATATTAAAGTGAGCTAGTGATTTGGATTAGTACTTATAATCTTATAAAGGATAAAGACAGTGGGGCATATTTACTAAGCTGTATTCTGCCATAAGGCACCGTCGGGCTGCAATAAATTACAGCCTATTCAAATAAATGGACTGCACGTTGTATTCCCGCACCAGAAGGTGTCTCATGGCAGAAGAATGTTTATTAGATATGATTCTCTTTTCCAGAAGATGGTAAAGTGCTTTGTACAGATATGAGCACTCAATGAGAAGAAGAGCTCAAAACTAAGTATACTGTGACAGTGGTGCTATACATCAGCTGATTTGCTCACACTGCTAGAGCTGGTGTTGTGAACAATGGAGGTTGTGTGGGCTCAACTTCTGATCTGGTCTGACACCATACTCCATTCCACATAGGGTGCCCTAGTCTGGTCAACCAACAACACTGTGTGCTGTGGGAAGCCAGCGGAATCACTTCCTGCAGATTATAGAGTTTTTATTTAAAATAATATAATTTAAATTTCACATGTTTCTGCCATCCTGGCAGATGGCACAGTGAATATTTTTGCCCTTGTTCTGTTATACCATAGCTACTGTAGCTCCTCCTGCTCCCTCCTCCTGGATTCCTTTAGAAGCAGATCACTCCCACTTCATGGTTGACAGTTTAATGTTCATTGTGGAGCACACCTGAGATACCTGTAATAACCCTAAAAGCTGGATTAGCTACTGTAATTGTGTGAGCCATGAGCAGCTCAAAAGTATAATGTGACAATGATGCTACCCATCAGCCAGGTCTGTTGCCTACAAAAGCAGTGGTTGTGGGTTCTAACCCTGTTGAGTCATATACCATTCCAACCATTAGGTTGGTGCCTCAGGCTTATGAAATCTATATAGTTAGTATGGAAATCCTTTTAGGAAGTGTGGGATGGGACTCACTTAAATATACTTTGCATAGACATTAGCATATCTTCCAGGGGGGTACTTCAGGTGTTCTCCTTTTCCAGGTCAGGCAGGTATGTCTCCCTAATTTATGTGGAGGAACATTTGACATTTGTGGGGTATATATATACAACTAAATTGAAAGTCTCTCGCTCTCTCTCTATGAATATTGGTAGGGGGGTCCAATTTGGTATAATCAATCTGGGAAACAGATTTGGACTGGTTCAACCATCTCTACCCAGCACCTCCTACTGATAGTCCCCAAGCAACAAGTTAGGGAGCAAAATGCTTTGATGCAAGGGGCAGAATGACAATGCACCAGTTTTGCACTAAAATTGCCTTGATATAGAACCCTTAGTATTAATGGATACTGTTATTATTTCTCAGCCAGTCGACCGTAGCATCCACCAGCCTTAAAAAATTCGACATTATTACTGATCTCCCATGTGTCTGAATATGCTTGCTGCCTGTCATCTGCTCTGACACTAGTATGTATGACTACTCTTCTGCCTGCCGTTTGCCTTCACCACAGTCTGTTTGACTATGCTTGCTCTCCGCCTACCTAACCCCGGCCTTCCTGACTATCCGACTGCCTTCCTACTCACACCATTGGTACTCTATCTCCACCTTGAGTTTACAAACACTGCTGACAAAAAAAACCTTGCATATGAGAGAGGGCATTATAAGCTGTGTTGAAATAGTTGAAGTGGACATACATTTGTAAATGCTTATAAAATCTCCTGCACCTTATTTCATTGCTAAAAGAAATGGTTAAATACCAAGTTAAGTACATGGGCATAAAAAGAACAGTAATGTAGTCCCCTCCAGCAAAAGTCCACGTGAGTGCTTTCTCTTTTCTTCATGTGCAGCTTGGATTTTTTCAGTCGTAGACCCTGTCAGCACCCGTGGCAGTCTCATTAAGCTTACATGAGTGCTCCATGCTCTCTTTGCATCTATGTGTTAACATTCCACCGTCTTCCTTCTAACTCTACAAGCCACATGGTCTGTGTTCCCTATTTACAGTATATCCATTAAGTACAATTTAAGGTAAATTAAGAAAAACTACAATGTACAGTATATTTCCATTTTGTGGTTGGCAAATTTTGGTGAGGTACTCAGTGTTGCAAGATTTAGCAAAAATGTTGTACATCACTAGTAAGGGGTAGGATTATTATTAACTTTTATTTGTATGGCACCAACATATTTCATGGCACAGTACAATGTGGGAGGGATTACAATAACATTGTATGACAAAGTCTGCCTCAAGGAGCTTACAATTTATATATGGACAAAAATGTGATACCAAAAAAAAACATGTTAAACCATGTGATACCCAACATACATTACTTAAAACTACAGAGCAACATCCTTAAGACCAAATATATTTTAACATATCAATCCAGAGGAAAAAAGCTTAATAACTTAGCTGCCAGAAGAGCTTTTGCAATTCCTGATCTGTTGGCAGTAAATAGGCCTGAATGCATCACATTCTATGCAATTCTACTATACGATACTGCAGTAATATCTGATAAATGTCAAATTGAAAAAAATCACAAGAGTAAATATTTTACCCTGCGTAGCTAGAATCAAATCAACTATCAATGACCTTGGTGTAAATAATAGAGAAAAATATAACCGTATGCTCCAATATTGCATATAACAAAACATCTATAGATTTACCAAATAACATTGTAAATAGTACTATATATGCATGTATTGAACTTCAAGTCTTGCCATACTGTTAAAAATATGTCAACTCTGCTATTAATAATAGTACTGTCATGCATGTACAATATCAATGTGCCTCCTTTAACACTATGGCCCATATTTACTAATAGCATTGCTATTCGATAAGGCACCTTATTCAAGTGAATAGCCTGCACAGTGTTTTCTGATGCTGGAAATGGTTTATGGCAAAGCACCACTTACTAAATACAGTATACCTTTGTACGTGTAAGCAAGTACAACGAACAGTGGACATACTGAACCACAGAACGAGATGGAGAGAAGTTATAAACAACAAAATTAGAATCAGCACTCCAGTTCATGAATTTTACAACAAATAGTGTAGAGTTAGGTGCATGGCAACAAGAGGAACCCTTAAATCCCTAAAATTACATATAAATAACCCAATCGGTAGCCTGTAGCTATGGAGACTCACAATCAGAGACAAACATTACTAAAAAAAATGTCAGATGATACTTATCTGTGGGCTCCACAGTTCTGAATATAGAAACTGAAAAAATACACAAATAAACCTGCTAACGGAGCGTGGTACACAGGGGGAGACACTGTTAGAAAAGAACAAATAAACAGCCACAAAAACGGGGAAGGTTGAAATGGGGGTGGGGGGAATAAAGAAAAAGGGAAGTGGGGGAAGACGAGTTACAAAAAAGTGGGGTGGGGGGCAAAATGTTTAGGGAAACCCCCATCTTCAGGTCCGTTCCTACAGTTTCCACATAACCTGCAGTAATTCCCTCAATAAGTCACCTCACAGTGCTACCAGCTTCTCAGACCAGCAAGAGTAAATTGCCAAAAATCAGGCACAACAATAGATAAGTACAAACACAACTGAATGACACGTGGTCCAGATGGGACAGTGATTCAGAAAAGAATCCTTAATGGTATGCACTCAATATCACTCTAGAGGAAGGGAGTAAATGTACACGAGTGGTAAATATAAGTAATGGCTACTAAAGGATTCACCATATAGCTAACACAATGATAGGATGTAATAATGCTAAACATCTTTTACTAAGTCAAAATGGTAAAATACGGAGTATTAAAAGAAGTCATTTGACAAAGTGCGCCTCCACGAAAAGGCCATCAGAATGCATGCCTGTCCTCAGAGGCACAACATTTCTGCTTAGGCAAAGACCACAACCTTATGCCATCCACCTTCACACCGTATAGATAATTTGGACTATCTTACTGCATGGACCGGGTGAGTGGGTAGCCAGCACCACACAGGTACACATTTTTTATGTTTTCATGACTAAATACACAACTGATTTTGTGTACCGACTAAACTGATTTTTTTTGCTGTAAGGGGGGAATTATGCCCCAGTGAGCTATTATCGGCTTGACTCTTCCCTGAGAACAGTGATTGGCAGATATATCGCTGCTCCATCTAACCTACAGCATATTCAGCAGGAATACAGCGATTACAGTGGCATAAGGATTTATTGTGTTTATCATGCTCTAACAGTTATTGTACACACTAGTAACTAAGAGCAACATAAGGACAGTGTCTTCTATACATAAGGCACACTAATTGCTCCTATTATTGACTGACGGGTTCAGCAGATAGATAGCCTGCTGACGCTGCAGTCCAATTACAACTATCCACATGGCACAGACTCAGTGACAGCAGCCAATTGATTTTGGCGCTGGTTATTAACCCCATTCACAAGGTAGTACTTATGAGAGCACCAGTCTCCTTAGGTGTATTCTGTACTAGACCCATTATTCACCTGGGTCCAGATATTGATTCCCATCACAGTCTGAGTATTAGTACTTAGGGGTACACTTGTCTTCACAGTTGTCCTCTGTACCAGACCCAGCATGCACTGTTATCTACTTACCTCTGTCAAGTTAACAGTCACCATTATGGTGAGGTCGATTCTGTACTCACCTGGGTCCATATACCCATTCCCATCATGGTCAGAGTATTAGTACTTAGGGGTACACCTGTCTCCAAGGGTGTCCTCTGTACCAGACCCAACATACACTGTGATCTACTTACCTTGGTCCAGTTAATGGTCACCATCATGGTGAGGTCGATTCAGTCTTCTCAAATTGAGAGTAATTAGGAAAGCACCTATCTCCCATAGGTGTCTTCTGTATCAGATCCAGTACATACTGTACTGGACCCAATATACACTGTGATCCATTTACCTTGTTCCAGCTAATCGTTTCCATTACGATTAGATTGGTAGTATTTAGGAGAGTACCTGACTTCGGAGGTATCTTCTGTACTATACCTAGAACACACTGTGATCCACTAACTTTGGTCCAAGTAACCGTCAACACCACGGCGGGTTGATTCGGTCCACTTGAACTGAGATTACTTAGGAGAGTACGAGAGTACCCATCTCTTCAGGTGTCTTCTGTACTTGGTCTAGTACACACTGTGATCTATTACCGTTATTACCACGGTACACCAAGGTGTAATATAGTTTGTATAGTAGCGTGGTTGTGGGAGGGGGGAATTGGTTTAGAAACTCCCTTCCTCTTAATAGGCTCAAATTCCATTATCTATTTATTACAATTTATACTGAGCAGCACTGCTGTTACACTTGGGACTTCTTTTAGTACCCTGTTATTCCATAGTTGCAGTGTGTATCACTGCTTCAGACAGTCAGGCATGTGTGAGCAGCTTGAGTTTTTAAAGCCCCTTAGCGAGGCAGCTGGGACCCGACCAATTAACCAAACCTTTTCCCAGCTGAAATTTAACCCGGTCACTGCTGCACTGCAGACCTAGCAAAGGAATGGAAGCAGGCACACGGTCTTTCTAAAGGTGCAGTTTATTGTGCCACCAAAGGTTCAACGTTTCGGCAAATAGATTGCCTTTATCAAGGAGAGGGCTACAGAACATGTTAAACATACCACAATATATACACAAATGGGTACTCACCCCCCCACGATCACTGCTGCCTTGCTCCTGGATGTCAACGCCCCCATCGTGACGTCAGGGCGCCAGCGCGACGCAGCGTGATGACGTCATGCACCACCAGGGGAGGAGGAGACAGCCACCCCAATGCCTGTAACAGGCTAAGATGGCTGTCCTGCAGGAAGCTGGAAACTCAGGGAGCCGCCCCCTCACTGGCAGCAGAGGCTCCCCTGGTGACGTCATCACGCCCTCACGGGGGAGGAGGGGGGGCGGGCCTCAGGCATCAGACCTGCCCTGGAGTGGAAGAAAGACAGCCTGATGCCCAAGGAGGACTGAATGATCGTGATGGGGTGAGAGCCCTTACATAAACAATCAAGTGTAATGTGACTACAGTTTTATTAAATAAAATAATCAAATAAAGTGTACAAACTAATAGTATAACCACAGTGTCATCTAATGCAGTGTATAAAAAATGGTGGAGGCAGTATTTATGCTAGCAGCATTACATATAGGATAAGAACCTGAAAGGATACATGATACATATAGATAAATGCATATACAGCAATCCTTAGAGGAGCATAATGTACATAATGGGTCGCAGGGGTCCACGGCGAGACGCACAGAGCCTTACAGAGTACTTCTGCTACCTCCTGTTGAGAAAGCATTTGAAATTTTGTTGTTCATTCAGACCCCTGCCATTACTTGTCTGCAATGTGTGGATCCAATAAGCCTCACGCCTCAGTAAAAGGGTTTCTCTATCAGGGTATCCTTGTCTTGGTGCTATGTGTTCAATCCCCATCACTCTGAGGGATGACACATTGTGTCTGTGTTCAACACAGTGCTGTACCAGTACAGTAGGGTCCGTACCCTTACGTATCACACTTTTGTGTTCAATGTATCTCACTTTAAGCATGCGTGTAGTCTTGCCTACATAGACAAGACCACACGGGCACCTGATAATATACACCACAAATGTAGATCTACATGTAATACGATTATGAATAGTGATTTTTTTACCACTATGTGGATGACAAAATACGTCCCCGGTAGTAAGACTGTTACACACTGAACAATTCATACACCGGAAGTTACCCTGTTTACCGCCTTCTAGGAAGTGGGGCGTATGGTAGTGGTCCTTGTTGTCAGCATGTATCAAGTTGTCTGACAAGTTTCTCCCTCTCCTATAAGCGATCAAGGGGGGTGTCTGACAACTAGCTGCTAACACCTCATCATTCTGCAGCAGGTGCCAATGTTTCCGGATAGTAAATCTGACAAAATTACTGGCCCTATTGTATGTGGTGGAAAATACAATGCGTTTCTCATCCTTAGTCGCCCTATTAGGAATCACCTCTCTGTTAAGGGCTGCATCAAGCACTGCCGGGGTATATCCCCTTTTAGTGAACCTTTCACGAAGGTCATCCATGGCCGGTGCTAGTTTGTCCTGTCGACTAGTGATCCTAGAAACCCTCACTTTTTGTGAGAAAGGTAGGGCATTGATGAGGGATGGGGGATGGTGACTGTCAGCATGCAACAGGGCATTTCTGTCAGTATCTTTCCTGTAAAGGTCTGTGTGGAACTCACCATTTTCTTGGGAAATCAGGACGTCTAGAAAGGATAATTGCTTAGAGCTCCAGACATTAGTAAGCTGTACAGGAGAAGGGAGATTGTGTAAATAATCAAAAAATGACAATAACTGGTCCTCAGTACCTGTCCACTCAAAGAACAGATCGTCAATATATCTATAATACCCAATTATGTATTTATAGTATATTGATGCATATATGTACTTCTCCTCAAAATCTACCATAAAAAGGTTGGCATATGCGGGCGCCATGTTGCTGCCCATCGCAGTTCCCTTAATTTGCAAAAAATGCTCCTTTTCAAATTTAAAATAGTTTTTATGAAGAATGAAGTGTAATAGGAGCAAAATATATTCAGTGGGGACTGTCGCCTGGTAATGGGCAGATAAAGCAGTTTCTAGGATCACTAGTCGACAGGACAAACTAGCACCGGCCATGGATGACCTTCGTGAAAGGTTCACTAAAAGGGGATATACCCCGGCAGTGCTTGATGCAGCCCTTAACAGAGAGGTGATTCCTAATAGGGCGACTAAGGATGAGAAACGCATTGTATTTTCCACCACATACAATAGGGCCAGTAATTTTGTCAGATTTACTATCCGGAAACATTGGCACCTGCTGCAGAATGATGAGGTGTTAGCAGCTAGTTGTCAGACACCCCCCTTGATCGCTTATAGGAGAGGGAGAAACTTGTCAGACAACTTGATACATGCTGACAACAAGGACCACTACCATACGCCCCACTTCCTAGAAGGCGGTAAACAGGGTAACTTCCGGTGTATGAATTGTTCAGTGTGTAACAGTCTTACTACCGGGGACGTATTTTGTCATCCACATAGTGGTAAAAAAATCACTATTCATAATCGTGGAAAAGAAGTTATATCAGTGGCGCTCAACACTGTAATGATCAAAGCAATTCTAATAGATATTATAAAATATATATTATAAAATATACAACCAGAGCCACGGAAATCGCCCGTCCGATTGGATGCTCCACGTGGTAAGGGTAAACATGTAAATATACAAAGAAATCAAATCATAGCATAATACTGTAATAACCTAATATATGTTTTTATGTACTATTTTATGTGTAATAAGTGTATTTTATGATATTAATGATATACCATATTAAATGCCATTGTGAGTAGTTACCTGTTGTTCTCAGCGTTTGTTAAGTGTTGTTTGTTTATGTATGTGTATGTTTTACAGTATTATGCTATGATTTGATTTCTTTGTATATTTACATGTTTACCCTTACCACGTGGAGCATCCAATCGGACGGGCGATTTCCGTGGCTCTGGTTGTATATTTTATAATATATATTTTATAATATCTATTAGAATTGCTTTGATCATTACAGTGTTGAGCGCCACTGATATAACTTCTTTTCCACTTCTATAGCCTGACTAGGGGTCAGGGTTATATCACCGGCTGCCAGCTCACTGTGGGATATAGCGCTACCTATTTGTTTTTTCTACTATTCATAATCGTATTACATGTAGATCTACATTTGTGGTGTATATTATCAGGTGCCCGTGTGGTCTTGTCTATGTAGGCAAGACTACACGCATGCTTAAAGTGAGATACATTGAACACAAAAGTGTGATACGTAAGGGTACGGACCCTACTGTACTGGTACAGCACTGTGTTGAACACAGACACAATGTGTCATCCCTCAGAGTGATGGGGATTGAACACATAGCACCAAGACAAGGATACCCTGATAGAGAAACCCTTTTACTGAGGCGTGAGGCTTATTGGATCCACACATTGCAGACAAGTAATGGCAGGGGTCTGAATGAACAACAAAATTTCAAATGCTTTCTCAACAGGAGGTAGCAGAAGGACTCTGTAAGGCTCTGTGCGTCTCGCCGTGGACCCCTGCGACCCATTATGTACATTATGCTCCTCTAAGGATTGCTGTATATGCATTTATCTATATGTATCATGTATCCTTTCAGGTTCTTATCCTATATGTAATGCTGCTAGCATAAATACAGCCTCCACCATTTTTTATACACTGCATTAGATGACACTGTGGTTATACTATTAGTTTGTACACTTTATTTGATTATTTTATTTAATAAAACTGTAGTCACATTACACTTGATTGTTTATGTAAGGGCTCTCACCCCATCACGATCATTCAGTCCTCCTTGGGCATCAGGCTGTCTTTCTTCCACTCCAGGGCAGGTCTGATGCCTGAGGCCCGCCCCCCCTCCTCCCCCGTGAGGGCGTGATGACGTCACCAGGGGAGCCTCTGCTGCCAGTGAGGGGGCGGCTCCCTGAGTTTCCAGCTTCCTGCAGGACAGCCATCTTAGCCTGTTACAGGCATTGGGGAGGCTGTCTCCTCCTCCCCTGGTGGTGCATGATGTCATCACGCTGCGTCGCGCTGGCGCCCTGACGTCACGATGGGGGCGTTGACATCCAGGAGCAAGGCAGCAGTGATCGTGGGGGGGTGAGTACCCATTTGTGTATATATTGTGGTATGTTTAACATGTTCTGTAGCCCTCTCCTTGATAAAGGCAATCTATTTGCCGAAACGTTGGACCTTTGGTGGCACAATAAACTGCACCTTTAGAAAGACCGTGTACCTGCTTCCATTCCTTTGCTCAAGTACCTCTGGGATGTCTGGACCTCCCTGGATACAGCGCACCGGCAGATAAGTACCCCCCTCCAGCACCTACCAGCGGTGTGCATGTGCTTCTACATATGACATAGCACTGCAGACGTAAACATAGGTCTGCCAGGCATAGGGCTGGTGTCTTATATTCTCCCTGTTACACCTGTATTTTACAATTTTGACTTAATAAAACTTTTTTTAACGTTATTACATTATATTATTGTGTTAGCTATATGGTGAATCCTTTAGTAGCCATTACTTATATTTACCACTAGTGTACATTTACTCCCTTCTTCATAGTGATAATGAGTGCATATCATTAGGGGTTCTTTTCCACATCACTGGCCAATCTTGACCACGTGTCATTCAGTTGTGTTTGTACATAGTTGTTGAACCCCCCTAGTGCACCGTTCACTCTCATATTTTGTTAGGAGTGCTCATTTGTTTTCTCTCCCCCACAACAAAAGATAAGCAGGAACCAAATATCAGAAGATGTCTGTTGCAGTGTAGCATACAGTAGAAATGAAGATGCTTTTTGGGCAATGTATCTGTGTTTGTGTATACACTATGAGTTAATACACAATTTTTTGCTTTATTCTGCCTATTCTCGTGTAGTATTTTTTAATATGAGTTGTGGCTACCAATTTGGTTATTTATTGAGATGGAAAACAGTTGCTTGATCCACATACTGTATGATAGAATGTATCCATTATAACACATGTATTTAGCTCAACTAAGTGCTATTTTTCACACTGGTACTGTACTACAAATGTAAAGTAGATATTTTGTATGAATACCATGTTAGTTAATTCATATTCTATGAAATATTTATGGTACAATGGCTCAAATACAGTTCTAAATCCAATATGCAGGTTACTTTTATGTTCCATTGCCCTATTATTAATGGGAGCAATAAACAAGTTCCTGGAAAATCTAATTCTGAAATAAAGAAGTGCTGTAAGATGTATTCATTTGCAACTTAAAAGCAACTAAGTGCATATAAACAGCTAAATGTTTCATCACAAACTCCCCAGGAAACCATTTGAAATTATAATCAAAAAGAAACAGCTAAAATACTGTGAAGATAGTTAATAACAATAAGAGTTTTTTGACCTTCATTTCTAAACTACTGTAAATTACATGCAGGCATATCTGTGTTTGTTTTTAAATTATATACTTAACTTTTCTACAAAAATGCAAGCTGATTTACAATTTGTAGAGCTAGCATACATTACATCTTTTGAATGTCAAATGGTTCTTGTATGCTTGAAAAACAAAAATTGAATACAATTATCATCGAAAAAAGAAGTAGCACATACTGTACACACTTTAAAAAACATTGAAGAACACAAAGTAAACATTTAAATGCAAGTAGAAACCTTTGTAAAAAAATATGATTTTACACACTTTTTATAACTATATTAAGTATGTAGTCTTTTTTTATCAATACCATCCAACATGTGGTAATTTTAATCTGTAGTGAGAGAAAATGCTCAAACCTTTAATGCATTCTTCTAGTATACTAACATAATGTCTATGAAGGATAACTAAGGCAAGTTAGAGATGACTTAAAATAGTTAAGATGCCCTTCCATGAGCCATGGTAACACTTGCCTTTTGTATTACGTTTGATACACTTGTCACAACCTTTTTTTTAATAAATTTAGTTTAACACAAATGCAGAAATGTTCCAAAAGGAAGAGAAGAGTGAAGTCAAGAAATGCATAGATTAATTACATTTCTGTACCATATGTATATGAAGTAATTTATCTGAGTGCTTCAATAAATCACCTCTAGCACTTGATCATTTAAGTGGGGCTAAAATTGTGCATATTGAGCTTTGTATCCAAAAAAAGCATGTATTTAATTTAATAATGACAATATTACATGTATTTCAGTTTAGCCACATGTACAGTATATTGAAGCAGTTAGTTTA
Source organism: Ascaphus truei (assembly GCF_040206685.1). Lineage (NCBI taxonomy): Eukaryota > Metazoa > Chordata > Amphibia > Anura > Ascaphidae > Ascaphus > Ascaphus truei. Next base: position 121,722,233 of record NC_134483.1, read on the forward strand.
CTGTTCTCAGAAACATGAAGTCTCCGCAGAACAAAAAGGACACCCAAATAAAATTAATGTCCTTTGTCAATAACATCAAAGGGGCTAAGGTAAATATAATTTGGATATCAAATATACTAAAGTAAATTCTTACATTTGACTCACCTAAATAGACACATCAAAATTTATGCAAGAAACAAATATTCCAAATGATATTTTTAGCATGGTTTTATAATAAAATGATTAGTTTTGGAGCAAGATAGATTACTCCATTAACTGCTATAAATATAATATATTTATCAGGAGATGGAAATAAAAATTCACTGGAATAAAAATGCAGACTGACATTAGCAACTGATTAAATATTTAGGGTGGCTAGATAGACATGTCCAGTTTATTAATTTTTGCATGTTCAGAAAGGGTTTTTGGTGTGCTCTAATTGATATATTAAGACAATGTTCCTATGCTAGTCTTGTTTATATGGTGTTTGCAATCTACAGTATGATTCTGGGAAGAAGAAGAAGAAGAAGAAGAAGAAGAAGAAGAAGAAGAAGAAGAAGAAGAAGAAGAAGAAGAAGAAAAAACTTTTGACAGAATTAATTAAGACTCTACTCCAATATTTTAGTTTGTGCTTTGGTGTAAACCGTCTGAAAATGCATAAATAATGTACATAGAGTAATATACAGTTGTCAATAAGTCATTAAACTAAGCTATTTGTACAGTAGAACATTGTATTACAAATCTTCCATCTGTTGAATGTTAGTTACCAACTGATAACACACGCCTCTCTCTAGGAGGGCAAAACAGTACTTTAAATCACCAGTCCATGCAGTCCAATTTTACAATTTGTTAATTTTCTTTTTGTATTACCTGGGGGATCTCCCAGAGCCAACCCGTAGTCCTCTGGCCTCCTGGCACTTTTCAGTTCCCGAGATATTTGTACTGTTAATCACCTGGAAATAATATTTGTCCAGTGGAGATAAAAGGACCATCCGGGTTAGCATCTATTCCAGCGATCAATAGAAAGCCACATCGTCCTTGGGAGAAGATATCACAACTCTCTATTGGGGACCCTGAAGCAATATTTGTCCTTTTCTTGTGCCAGAAATCCACACAAAAAACTACTAAACCCTCTACAATTAGTGGGTCGCTGGAAATTGGGTGACTGTGGATGGGCTCTGTGTGCTCGGATTCAGGTAACATTAACAACATTGGGATTGTTACAGTACCATTCTACTTTAAATGATAATTTTTTTTATTTTTTATATTTTACTAAAAATGAGTCCAAAGATACTAGGAGAGATTAAGTAAGTTACTTGCAAAACCACCAATAGACTTACAGTATTCAACCAGTCACTATTAAGAGGTGAAGTTCCAAATAACTGGAAGAGGACAAACATCACAAAATTGGAGGTAAGGAAGATGCTGGTAACTAGCGATGCAGCCCAGTCAGCCTGACATCAGCAGTGAAGAAATCCCTGAAATCATGCTGAAATAAAAAAATGCTTAATGTCTAAAATCTAGCAATTTACAAGACCCCAGACAGCTTGCATTTACTGGGGAGATCATGTAAAATAAATCCAATTTATTTTTGAATGAGTGACGAAGGTAAGCACTAAATGGAGCACTAAATGGAGCGTATTTACTTTTTAGCCTTTTATGCTGTCCAACATACAATATGAAACAGATACAGAAGATGTAATGCCTTATATTTATCACAAGTATTTTATGCAAAATCACTTGAATTGAACTTTTGGGAGGTGAGCCATAAGTTGGCCTCTCAATAGGACCACAGTTTGTGAGTGCCCTGGAGCCTGTCTCTTTCTGGGCCTCTCAATAGGAGCCTAGATATCCACATTAAATGGCAATTGTGATGAAAATTGACCCAGGGTTAAGTCAAGTCTCTGGCCATTGTCCGTTATACCCTGGGGCGCATTTGGCCACCAAACCCCTGGGCTACCGGTAATTACATGACTAGTAGCCCTTGCATCATATGCAACACTACCCTTTTATTCCTTTGTGTAAAACTATATTAAAAGTTTAAAAATGTGCTTAGTGTAATAGTAAATCAGAGCCTACGTCTCTGGACATACAGGGTTTGAGAAACCCTTTGCATAGCCCACATTTCTGGAGAAATGGCTATTGCTGGGAGGGGGAAGGTGTGTACTCAGGCCTGGAGAAGTGTGACTCTGAGGGCACAGCTAAAACTGACTCAAGGTGTAAGCCCCAACTGATTTAGGTCCCAGTGGTTAGTTAGTTTGAGACTCCGAAAGCCATGCTCTGATTGGCCCACATGTAGCATTTGTGCTCTGATTGGTTGGCAGCCCTCCTCCATAGTTTCAGATGGAGGCCAAGGTCTATGTAAAGAGCTGCCGATCTCACTTCCAGAGCTCATTCTAATCCTGACGATAATGAAAGAAATGTCAGCACAGAAAATCACATAGTAAATTTTAGTAAAACATATAAAAATCTATTGAAACTGACACAGTGCTAAATAGAACAATAATATAGAAAAACCGGCAACAGTGTTGCTTGGACAATGCAACAATACAGCTATAGAAATGATACAGTGTTACCAGACAGTCCCGTGTGAATCACGAACTGCTAACTGCTCTCTGTAGAAATTGCCTATATGTATGGCAAGGTAAAAAATGTCCCTACTCCAAATATGACTAACACCGAAAGGGAAGGCACCCACTCTCGGCCTAAGGAGACGAACTGTCAGACTTTAAGCATAGTGAAAGGTAAGTTTGGTCTCAGGTAAGGCTTCACCTCAGATCGCCACTCCAGCCAAACGTCTGCTGCCCATTTGTTACAGATAAGCTCTGGTTAGGAGATGCACCTGCTCCCGGTCTTCAGTGCTGGATTCCACGTGACAGCGTCCTCGAGGTGGAGGGGAAGACTGAATCACCTTGTTCACGCCACAGCTGTGCTCAGTGAGCATACGCCAACATCACTTTCTTAGTTAGTCCATTAGAATGTTATAGAGATTTCCGTTAAGACAACAAAAAGAGAAATATAGAGCAATAAAAAGCTAAATATAGAATAGAGAAGATAGCACACAATCTATTTCCAACGCATTTCGTATCATTAGATACTTCATTAGGGATACATTTTATACGCTTATATCGAAGAAAAGTTGGATTTTGTGAATGATGGGATTTAAAATGTCGAGACACTGTGCTTAGCAAAAACAATTTTGATATTCTGGACATGTTTTAAATTACGTCTCCTCAAGTGCCTCTTGGTTCTCTCTATATTCAGGAGACCACAGGGACACTCGAGGAGATATATAACATGAGTGCTAGTACATGTGATACAGTCCTTGATTTCATATTCTTTACTATTCTTTGTACCCAAAAAGGTTTTACGATTTTGGTGAATATATTTACATGCTAGACATTTCCTGCATGTATAGTTCCCCAAAGGCTTGGAAGTTAACCATGTAAATTTACTATTCTTAAGGGTTCTTTTCCATATATAACTTGGAGGAAGAGAATTTTTTTTAATTCATAGACTTTCTAAATAGTACTCTTGGCCTATCTGTTAGTTTAGGACCCAGAACAGGGTAATTTCCCAGAATTTTCCAATGCTTCTGGATAATTTGTTAGATGGAAGAACTCTTACAGTTAATTATATGTAGTGACAAAAGGAACAGTTACAACATCAATTTCCTTTTCTTTGACAATTGATTGTTTTTTTGGTTCCAATAATTGGTCTCTAGTCATGGATCCTGCAAAATCCCAGGCTTTCTTTATTAAATCTATTTGATAACCTCTAGCCACATTTTTTTACATCATTCTGCAGCTTGTTTTTCAAATTCGGCATCTCTACTGCAGTTACGCCTCAATCTTATAAATTGTCCCAGAGGTATATTTCTAATCCCTTGTTTATTGTGACGGCTTGTGGCTAGTAAAAAGCTATTCGCATCCACCTTCTTAAAGTGTGTAGTGGAAACAATTAAACAATTACTCATTGCCTCAAGGTGTATATCTAGAAAATAAATTTCCACAGTATTGGTGACAGATGTAAAAACTAAATTCCTATCATTTAGATTGATAAATTTAAGAAAGATTCTATGTTATGACATTTTTTGAAGGGGTAGGATTATGTAAATCCACTCCTCAGTTAACACTGCTGCAACCTAATTAATTATGTTCATTGCACCAATAAGGTGCTTTCTGCTTCAATTCATTGTATGTGACTACGCCCAGTACCTGAATACATTGGCCTTTAAATAGCACACATCAGTAGTTTCAATCATTCCCTGATTAAGTATCTAACGATACGGAACACGTTGGAAATAAATTAGTTTCTCTATTCTATATTTAGCTTTTTATTGCTCCATATTGCTCTTTTTATTGCCTTAACAGCTTTCTCAATAACATTCTATTGGACTAACTAAGAAAGCGAGGTTGGTGTATGCTCACTGAGCACAACTGTGGCGTGAACCAGGTGATTCAGTATTCCCCTCCACCTCGAGGACGCGGTCACGTGGTATCCAGCAGTGAAGACCGGGAGCAGGTGCATCTCCTAACCAGAGCTGATCTGTACAAAACGGGCATCAGATGTTCGACTGGAGTGACAATCGGAGGTGAAACCTCACCCGAGACCAAACTTACCTTTCACCACTCTTAGAGTTCGACATCTCGTCTCTTTAGGCCAAGAGCGGGTGCCTTCCCTATTGGCGTTAGTCATATTTGGCGTACAGACATGGTTTACCTTGCCTTACGTATAGGCAATTTAAACAGAGAACAGTTTGTGATCCATATGGGACACTGTATCGTTTCTATAGCTGTATTGTTGCCTTGTCCAAGCAACACTGTTACCTGCTTTTCTATATTATTGTTCTATTTAGCACTGTGTCAGTTTCAATTGCTTTTTAACTTTTATTTACTGTATGATCAATTGATTTTTATATGTTCTACTAAAATTTACAATGTGATTTTCTGCGCTGGTATTTCTTTTATAATCTTTTGTCTTTGATGCCTTGAGCCATCATTTTTTACTAGCAGCTTTCTTTCACAAATATTTAATAGAGTTTAATTGCTGAATACCAATAGACATAGACACTATCAGTTCAGAGCGGACCTTAATTTATTTATTTTTTTCAACTTTATCCTGACGATGAAGTGAACTAAGTGATCTAATCTGAGGCTATGCCAGAGAAGAAGAGGCTTGGAGCCTATTTGAGCAGGGATTTTTAAAGTGCTCTGCCAGAAGCCTCAATGGTGTCTATCCCTACAGAAGTGGAAGCAAAAACCAGGTAAGTCTTGGAAGTGGCTGGCACCTAGGTAGCTAGGATTCCCACCATGTTCCCTGTTTTGGTGAGTGTCAGCTATGTTTGTGATTTTGTTCTGTGCTTACTGGCTCCAGCTGGAATAAATACTTTTTTATTGAACTGCTTTCTCCTGTCTGGGGCCTTGATCACTATGTTAAGTTTTGGTCTCCGATGACAGTCCTCATAAAGTTAGGGAAACGCATGGTACTATAAATCACCCATTCTGATTAGTTAATGTACCATGTGGCCTTATGACACGTCTTCTGCGACAGCACTAGCCATTATAACAGGCCAGGGCCATCGCAGAAGACCACATTTTATTCAAATTTTTTTTTTACAAACACAGGTATGGATATGGGTACTTCTTTTGCATCCTCCTATACAAATCTATTTATGGGGTTCTGGGAATCCTAACATATTTTCTGGGACTCTAATATTTTTCAACAACATATCATATTCTATAGACGATTTATAGATGACCTTATATTTATTTGGGATGAGGATGTTAATACACTTGCTCAATTTATTAATTTAACATCACCATACATATAAGCTTAAATTCACTTAAGCCTATAATAATTCACTTATTCATAATTTTTTTCTTAGTCTTTACATTTATACGTTATGTAGAATTCAGACAGACATCAATCGGAAGGCCAACTCACAGATTGCCTTTCTTAGGGCAGATAGCGGCCACCCCAAATCACTCATTAAGGGAATCTTCAAGGGACAATTCCTTAGATTGAAACTGAATTGTTCCAGCAACGAGAGGTTTCTTAATCAATTTAAATACCTTAGATCCATATTCAATGAGAGAGGTTTTAAACCTGCAGACATTGATGAAGCATTTGATTATTACAAACAAATAATCTGGCGCCTAAATGCAAATAAATACAGTGCAAATATTAATCTGACCATTTAGAAAGTACAGACTTGGAAACCTGTAGTCTATCAATAAATGGAGTCCAATCATGGAAACCTGATGTCTGTCAGACGTTTCTCGCAGGTGATTTCACAATATGTAAAAGAAAAAGAGGAAAAACAACCAATCATAGTGTATACCAGATTATCTGTAAATGAAACAAACTAACATATGGACACACTTAAACACACAAAATATACTAAAAGACTAACAAAATAAACCTATGAACTGGACAAGACTACAGTATTTAATATTGATAAAAATAATAGGCATCACCTTAAAATAAAGCATATACAGGGAGTGTGAATAATAGAATGCTGCTCCGGTGGAGAAAAATTGAAACCCTACTCACAACAAGAAGGTCAATATCAGGCACAGTCAAACGTGTCAAGAGGGCCAGGGAAACATCTCTAAAGAGTGGGAAGGAGACCGAGAGGGGGAAGAAAGAGAGAGAGAAGGGGGAGAGTGAGAGAGAGAGGGGGAAGGAGAGAGTGAGGGGGAGAAGAAAGAGACAAGGGAAGGAGAAAGAGAGAGAAAGAGGGAGGATAGAGATGGGAAGAGATAGGAGTGAGAGAGAAATGGGTAGAGAGGAGTGAGTGAGAGATGGGAAGAGAGTGGAGTGAGAGAGATTGGAAGAGGGAGGAGTGACAGTGAGAGAGGACAGGGATATTGAAAGAGAGGAGATGATCTGTGTGCCTGCTGCCTACCAGCTTCCCTATAGGAGTGAGGGGTCCTGAGAGGGGTCCTGTTAGAGGCCTGTGGAGGGGGCCTGCCGAGCTGCCTGCTGAAAGGTGCCCACGGAGGTGCCCATGGAGGTGCCTGTCAGGGGAACTTCCCTTATATCTGTCTACAGCATGCTGTCTGGACAGGAAACACCACAGACACCTTCCAGCAGGCCACCTCTGCGGATCAGGCCAGATTAGGTTTGTTGGCAGAATAGTGAGGGAGAGAGGCAGAAGCTGGGGGTAGGCAACCTGCAGAGAGCCGCAAATAGTAGTGGAAAGAGCCGACCCCTGACCTAGTCAATATCTCAGACGCATCTGCCCTACAACTACCTGAATCAACCTGCTAGTTTTGCGGTGGCGTTTATCACCATTAATATGGTGAGCTTTTATTTGCCCCAATTATTTTACCTTGTTTATACCATTAAAGTTTAGCTTTACCTTATTATTCAGACCTCAATCTTTTTATCTTCTGGGGGTATTGTTCATCTTGACTCAGATTCCTAGGTGTCGCCAGAAGCCACAGAACTATCCGACAGTGTGTAAGACACTGAAAGGATTAAGGGGAAGGTTGAGAACTTGATTGACTGGAAGTCAAGGAATAAAAAGAGAAGACTCCTATCCCGATTAAGTGGGTGCTATCCGTACCCATCACTGTCCTATTTCGACCTACAATTATGTCTTGAAAGGGAGTTGAGTGATGGATTCGGCCGCAAGTATATGTATATAGGAAGGAAGGATCTGAGGAAGATTTATTAGAATTCGTGGCCCATATTAATGAGATACCGTCCACTATTAGGCCACAATGACACACAAATTACATTTCTGGACACTGTGGTATTTGTCAACAATGGTAAACTTGGTACACGTGTTTTTCACAAACCAACAGATCGGAATACTTTATTGGACGCCAGGAGTCATCATCCATTGACATTAAAGAAAGGCCTCCCATATTCTCAAATGTTGAGAGCAAGACGCATCACAAGCAACCCATTGGAGGTGGACACTGCACTGACAGAGATGGCAGACCGATTCAGAGAAAGAGTATAACAGGAAGATGAGATATCACAGGCCCTGGCAAAGGCAAGAATTCCCACCCGGGAAGAACTCCTTATGCCGTCCATCAAACAATCTTAAATGGATCGATTTAATGTGATCTCCACTTACAGTACATCGTCGGGATTGATACAAAAGAGTATCAGAAAGAACTGGCATATTCTAGCCAACGACAAAAGAATTGGGAAACATTTCACAACACCACCTCTTTTTTGCTATAAAAGAGGACCAAGTCTGGGAGACACATTATCTTCATCGGACCCTGTGGACAAATATATGCCACCCACAACTTGGTTGACACAACACCATGGGGTGCATACATGCAAGGGCTGTATTAATTGCCAGTATCTCCTTCTGGGGAAATCCTTCACTCATCCACATAGTGGAATTCCTATCAAAATCAATAACTTTTTGAATTGCGAATCGAGGTATGTGTTGTATATCATCACATGCCCAGGTGGCTTATACTACATGGGCAAACCGTCCAGGATGCTGAAGGAATGGATTGCTCTACACAGGTCGTCTATTAGAAAGGCACTGTTACAGACCACAGACCAAGATGAATTTAGACATCTTCCAGTTGCAAGACATTTTAAGAACTTACAACACACTCTGGCGACTTTCCGATGTATGCCGATAGCACAAGCTCATGTTTCAAACAGAGAAGGGAACAGAAACAAGATTTTATTACAGATGGAAGCAAGATTTATATTCAATTTGAACACCATGACCCCAAAGGGTCTGAATGAGGACCTTAGTCTAGGATGCTTCTTATAATATGAATAATGAAAAACATGTATTATCTTGTCTTTTTCCTTACTTGTTTGATAACTGACAACACTGTGCTTTATCCTTTTATATAGATTACAGCCCATGGCTTGGACTCATTATTTACTTATGGTTGACATGATGATATGGACATTGCATGTTTGTTACTCTTGGGTGGATATTCTCCACCTAATGTATGTATTTATTTTTCCTTTTGTTTCTTCACTCCCTGTCCTCACATTGATGTCTTGTGGTTTGCCCCCTTTTTGTTCTCTTGCTGGTGTTTGTTGATTGACATGACTCTGATGTGTATCCACAGGGGAGCCTCTATTTACCATATATTTGATGCATGTGACTTTTTATTTAAACATAGTCACATAGGTAAAAGCTTATATGAGTGTTCGTCACACTATTTGTAAGATACTGATGTCTATAATTATGGCTTTACTAAGATACTCCTTGGTTGGGTGTACATGTGTCTTGTCGGTCTATGTAGGTTATCAGAGTTTCTGTGGGTATTTGCCAGATATGCTGATGGTATGTGGTATGGTATGTGATGGTAGAGATGCATTCTATTTAGGTATAGACTGTGGGCATATTGATAGAGGCTTATAGCCTATACAGTATTTTCAACATCTTTGCTTATTTGAGTAGGCAGGCATCTTTAATATTGCCTTTATCTCTTTTGTATGACATTGGTGCCACATTACTGTCATGTTCGCAGGGTGCCTGCTGCCACCACGGAGTGATTAACAATCCTGCGCATGTGCTAAGTACTGGCCCTGGACTGAGGTTAGGTTTAAATCTTCTACTGACTCCTCCTGTGCTGTCACGTATGCTGACGTCTTGGGGTTGCACATGCGCAATGGATGTGCCACACTCAAGATGGCATTTCCAATAGACCATTGCTGTGATGCACATGCGCATTACAGTTCCTCCTCCAAGATGGCGGATCCGCAAACACACCAGTCTATTTGATTTTCGCGGGCTCACCACGATTAGGTAAATATGCACAGGTAATTTTTTGTATGTTTTTTTGATATATATGTCCTGTCTGTCATTTGTATGTTGCACCCCCCTTGAGAAAGGTTCCGTTCCGGAACCAAAACATCGGGATCGGTTGTCTGTCTACATATGACTGATTATATACTTTTTATCTTCTGGATGTGAGTGCTGCCTCTTTTTGCCTGACGCAAGGATGTTAATATGTTTAATTTATTCTTTATGGGACTAGCACCATCACTGTACTTTATTATATAGAGTGCCAGCTGCTTGTTTTTGTTATATATATATATATATATATATATATATATATATATATATATAATATATATATATAACAAGAAAACAATATGAAGTAGCGCCGCTAAATATCCAGTTAATTATAAATAATAGTAGGAAAGACAATAGCTAATTGGATAGGCTTGAAGGGGCAGCTAGATAAGGCTAATACACTATGATAGAACTTTTAAAAATTACAAATAGCAATGCAATCTCCTGACAAAAAACCCTAAAGGAAAAAATATAAAAAATGTATTTATTAATAAAAAATATATAGAAAAAATTGTCAAAAGATAAAAATATATAGTAAAAAACCTTCAATACATAAAGTCCTGTTCCAGTGGAAATGTCCTTGGTTTCTTGCAGCCCGTTTCAAAGGGATCACCAGTCCCTAGTGATATCTGGAAAAAAAGAACAAGAAAGAAACAGGCGCACACCTAGTGCATTACCACAATAAAAATGTATTGGATGAACATAAAATCTAACAAATGGCCACTCACAAGGATACAGCAAATAAAAGCGTGTATGAGATAGGCTCTCATGTGCCTTGCAGCTCAATCACCAGCGTCCGTCTGCAATCAGTGGCGTCGTCACGTGGATCAGCTTCGTGAACCGGAACCGGAAGAGGGGTCTTTCACCTTCAGTGCTCCATCACATTGAAACAGGCACCTCAGATGTACAAATGTATAAGGTAGCAAGCCGGGAGAGCAGCACACGGGAGCCAAAAGTTCTCAGTCAACCTGCATCAGTGTTTGTGGGCAAATGGCGGCCGGACTCTAGCCACGCCCTGGCCTGTTTCCCAGAGGGACCAATGTGATGGAGCACTGAAGGTGAAAGACCCCTCTTCCGGTTCCGGTTCACGAAGCTGATCCACGTGACGACGCCACTGATTGCGGACGGACGCTGGTGATTGAGCTGCAAGGCACATGAGAGCCTATCTCATACACTCTTTTATTTGCTGTATCCTTGTGAGTGGCCATTTGTTAGATTTTATGTTCATCCAATACATTTTTATTGTGGTAATGCACTAGGTGTGCGCCTGTTTCTTTCTTGTTCTTTTTTTCCATATATATATATATATATATATATATATATATATATATATATATATATATATATATATATATATATATATATATATATATATATATATATATATATATATACCAGGCTAAAGTTGGAAAGGTACGTGCCATCATGCAAATGAAGCTGGCATGGAAAGTAAGGACTCAACCCTCAAATATGGAACACACCAAAAAGCAATGGCCCCCATTCTCCAGAGGAATGTCCCTGGGCTTGACAGTATTCACGAAGAAGGCATGATGGCAGAGGGTACTAATAATCCTCAAAGGTTAAAAAAAAGTTATAATTCAATCCTACACTGGCGACACACTTTATTCGAGCTTGGCTAGTCCCACGAATTCGGGTATACCCGGGTGTATTGAGGTTTGTGACTGTTTTCTGCCCGAGTACATTGAGTTATTTTCCAAGCAGGGATTGAAGCATTTTATTCCCGCTGGCTGCAATACTGCACAGTATATATATATAAACTGCATTACAATTCATGAATTTATGCCATCTGGTAGACACGCAAAGCATTGCAGCCTATTAAATCCTAATCATTATCATTTAACAGATCAGCCGCCCATCAGCCAGGCATGAACCCAGGCTGGGAAGGCAAATGCAACGGGGCTTGTCAGAGGTTAGTAGTGGCTTATTCCAGGTATCTGCCAGGTACATACCGGGTATTTGCTCGAATAAAGTGTGTCGGTGCAGTAAATCTGTTTAAATTTGGACTCTTCAGTGAAGCAGCACTGCAGGAACTGGAAGACGAACTTGAAAAGATTAAATGGGATATTGTTGGGTAAACATTTTTAGCCTTTTTAATATTGTAGAGGTATTTTATTTTGATCATAGTGGGCACATAGAGACATACAGTATATATTATAATAAACTGTAATTTTTTCAACTTTTTTATATTTTGCGTTTTATATTTTATTTCCTCATATAGAGAAACTCAGGACCCCCCTCCTCTGGCACACTATTGACCTGAATGGATGCATAGAATAAACAAAGCAGTACACCCTCCCTCACTTTAATTCTGCCCACTGGAAAACCCCACCAAAGATCCGTTCTCACGTATTATCTGCCTTTCCCTCATTTATAGAGCAACGACAGCAGCAGGAGAGGTCTGTCAGCGGAGGAAAGAAGTTGACGGTAGCAGGAGAGGTCCATAAGTGGAGGAATGAAGTTGGCGGTAGCAGGAGAGGTCTGTCAGCGCAGAAATTAAGTTAGCGGCGGCTGAAGGAGAGGTCTATGTTAGTGGAGGAATGCAGTTGACAGTGGGCATGAGGTGGCGGTGGCAGGAGAAGACCATCAGACCTCAGACTGGAGCAGGAGAAGAGCAGCATAGGAGAATGGCTGGGGAGGAGCGCGCTGTAACACCGTAAGTCAGATGCCGGTTCCGGTGTCAGACTTCCGGTGTTACAGCATGCTCCTCCCCAGCCGTTATCCTATGCCACTCTTCTCCTGCTCCGGTCTGAGGTCTGATGGTCTTCTCCTACAGCCGCACATCGGCTGTCTTAATTGCATTCCTTCACTTAACATGGACCTCTCCTGCCATCACCGTCAACTTCTTTCCTCCGCTGACGGATCTCTCCTGCTGCCGTAAACTTCTTTCCTCTGCTGACGGACCTCTCCTGCTGCCGCCAACTTATTTCCTCTGCTGACGGACATCTCCTTTTGCCGACGGTAAACCTGGTAAGTGAGGAGGGGAACAAATAACACTTTTCCCCCCTCAATTGTAAGTGCTAAATTGATGGTGTGTCACATTCGATGGCGTCTTACAATAGAGGAAATACGGTATATATTTTCTGTCATTATTCATGTGATACCATTCTATACATACAGTAACTGCCCAGTTGGGCAATCTTTTCTCTCATTATTACAGTACACAGTACCTTTACATTTGTACTTATTACAGATAATGGGGAGATAATAGTCTATTGAGACATCTGTCATATATGCTAAATTGTAACATTTATATTATAATTATAATATAGACTTTATTTATCATCCATACTGTTATTTTGTGGATATTTGTGCACACTCTATGTGCCATGTTTTTTATACCTCGTTGTTGCCCAGAAATGAAATTATAGTTATCACATTCTGACCAATGTCACCATACATTTTGATACACAATTATTTAAATATTTCTGCTGTGTTTAATATGGAGGTTGTCTCTTCGATTGTTTTGTGACAGCCCCTTTGCCATACACATAAATAAAACCATGAAATGGGGCTTACCCCTAATATAATTATACACGTTATTACACTAGTATCACACATTAAAGACACCACTCGTGTTGAATCTCATACAGGACTTAGAGTGGCATACTGGTTTTTATTGGGTTACATGTGATGTGGAATCCTTATATTCTAATATTCTACACATCTGGATTAGAGGCGGTAGAATTTTATCTGAAAAATGACAAAGATATTTCTATTATACAAAGGGAATTCATTCTGACATGTGCCCAATTTATTTTAACGCACAATTATTTTAGAGTTAATGACAATTTTTATATTCAAACTAAGGGCACGGCAATGTGTACGACCTTTGCACCCAGTTATGCCAATTTTATGATGGGATTCTGAGAATACAGTTTTATTTGGAATAATAACCCATTTTTAGAGTTTTTAGGTTTTTATCGACGGTTCATAGATGATATTCTAATAGTGTGGAAAGGGACCGTAGAAGAATTGGTTTTATTCTTAGATCACATGAATAATAACCCTTTTAATCTCAAATTCACGTATCACTATGATTTAAAGAGCATAGCCTTTTTAGATTTAGTATTATTTATTTATTATTATTTATTGAAGACCTAACAATTCATACAAGAACCTTTCATAAAGAAGTTGACTGTAACAAATATCTGGAGGCTACTAGTAATCATCACAAAAGATGGATAAATAATATACTATACGGACAGTTCCAAAGGCTGAGGAGGAACTGCTCTCGGATGGATGTTTTTATGATACAGTCAACACACTGAAAGAAAAATTCTTAATGAAAGGACATAGTCTAACAAATGTAGAAAAAGCTTTTAATAGGGCATTACTATTGGACCGTGAAACTATTTTAAGAGATAAAAATGGAAAGTAGACAATAATCAGGATGTTCTTTTTATTACGAGATTTAATGGAGCTTCAAGATAAATAAAACAAATAATGGACAAACATTGGAAAATTCTGAAATGTGATAACATTCTAAATAAAATTCTCCCAGACAAATCTAAGGTAGTCTACCGAAAAGCAAATACATTAAAAACATTGTTGGCACCAACATAACTAAACAATAAAAAGGGAGCGGTTGATGCAAATACCATTACTAGGATGCCACCAAAAGGTTTCCATCAATGTAACGGTAGGTGCATTACCTGCAAGTATTTACAGAGTAATCAGGTCAGTTTTAAATCTAATGTTTTTCATATCACTCATCCTATTCAAGATTTTATTAATTGTAAAACTAACTATGTGGTTTATCTTTTAGAATGTGGATGTGGTCTCAAATATGTGGGAAGGACTAAACATACCTTTAAAAAACAGTTCCTAGAAAATAGGGGTAATATTCTAAAAGGGGTTGTCACCCACGGAGTATCCAGACCTTTTAAAATGAGACACAACATGGACCCAAGAAGTCTAAAATTAATTGGGATAGAACATGTTCAATTAGGGATAAAGGGAGGTGATCGCTTTCTTAAACTGCGACAACGTGAGACTTTTTGGATACATCAGTTAGGGACACTTTCCCCTAAGGGTCTAAATGAAGGCCTTGAAACACGTAGGGTGGTTCTGGTTGGTTAGGACACTTTGTGGGAGTATCAGAGGCAGGCTCTGTGGGAGAAGAAGAACTCGAGGAGACACTGATCGAGCAACATCATCCCCCCTGCTCCTCCCGATCTGCTCGTGGTGCCAGAGCCTTGAGACCGGTGACGTCACTGCGTGGGAACGTAGTGACGCAGTAGTACAGCGACGCGATGCCCCATGTGGTGCGGAAAGCACTCTGCACTTGGAGGAACTTGTACCAGCAGAGCAGACCTGATGGATGTGTCAGTGGAGGGGACGGGAATCACACAGATGCACCCTATGCTGAAATACCACAAGAGTGTTCACATTCAGTGCTCTTATTGCACTGACATCTTGTAAGTGCATTTTTATCTTTTCTTGCCAAGTAAAACTAACATACTATACATTGAGGTGTGCGCTTTGTTTTTGTTTTTTTCTATTCTAGTACCCCTGTGGAACGTTGAGTTGTTCCCAACATTTGAAAAAAGCAGCACCTTCAGAACAAAACTGGACTTTTCAACTCTATGGTTTTTATGATATATCAATATATGATTTTGTTGTAATTGAATTGTGATTTATTTATATTTATTGTTTTACATTTCTTTGGTTTGAGTGCCCCCTACCTGAGGCCTAATTATTTTTATATTTCCTATATGGTTTTATATATTTACTATTTGATTATATAAAGATCAGCATTTATCATCCTTATACTTCATTGGATACACTCCTGCTCAACATTCCATATAGGAGGAGAACCAGCCATAACTGCCTTCACTGGCTGCATTATCCCCTTATCTTGGTATGCACAATAGTCCCCATATATCTTTGAGCTATGAAGACAGAAGTCTTTCCAAATTCAAGATGTACTCACACAAATGGGCTTATCCTCACATAATCAACATACAGCTTTATTCATTTGTGCTGCAATTATCCATTACTCTGTAGCAAAGACTCTTGGAACTTTGTTCAATATTACTTCGTGAAATATTGGACGGCCATACTTCTAATTTTATACATGGGTAAATAAATGTGAGCTAAATTATATTATCTATACTGTATCCCCATGCATTTTTTGAGCTGTGGGGCTGTGTACTGCCACTTTGTTTTATGTGCCTTTGCTTTGAAATTTTGTAGCAGTAGGGGACCTGGTCTCCACATGGTGATGCAGTTTAAACATGCAAGATCTCGAGTCTCTTTGCATGAAGATGACATCATCTATTTACCAATATAGGTCTTGGGGAGGTGTTCTTTCTGATATATGTTCATAATGAATAAGTATTCCCTTTATTATTTTTATATTTAGAAGATTTTCATATTTCCCTGAGCACTGGCAAAATACATATTTAATTTATTATGGCTTTCTTGAAGAGTTATACCAATGCTGGAAACAAAATAATTAAATACACACGATGGGATTCTGGGAATACAGTTTTATTTGGAATAATAACCCATTTTTAGAGTTTTTAGGTTTTTATCGACGGTTCATAGATGATATTCTAATAGTGTGGAAAGGGACCGTAGAAGAATTGGTTTTATTCTTAGATCACATGAATAATAACCCTTTTAATCTCAAATTCACGTATCACTATGATTTAAAGAGCATAGCTTTTTTAGATTTAGTATTATTTATTTATTATTATTTATTGAAGACCTAACAATTCATACAAGAACCTTTCATAAAGAAGTTGACTGTAACAAATATCTGGAGGCTACTACAGTAGTAATCATCACAAAAGATGGATAAATAATATACTATACGGACAGTTCCAAAGGCTGAGGAGGAACTGCTCTCGGATGGATGTTTTTATGATACAGTCAACACAACTGAAAGAAAAATTCTTAATGAAAGGACATAGTCTAACAAATGTAGAAAAAGCTTTTAATAGGGCATTACTATTGGACCGTGAAACTATTTTAAGAGATAAAAATGGAAAGTAGACAATAATCAGGATGTTCTTTTTATTACGAGATTTAATGGAGCTTCAAGATAAATAAAACAAATAATGGACAAACATTGGAAAATTCTGAAATGTGATAACATTCTAAATAAAATTTTCCCAGACAAATCTAAGGTAGTCTACCGAAAAGCAAATACATTAAAAACATTGTTGGCACCAACATAACTAAACAATAAAAAGGGAGCGGTTGATGCAAATACCATTACTAGGATGCCACCAAAAGGTTTCCATCAATGTAACGGTAGGTGCATTACCTGCAAGTATTTACAGAGTAATCAGGTCAGTTTTAAATCTAATGTTTTTCATATCACTCATCCTATTCAAGATTTTATTAATTGTAAAACTAACTATGTGGTTTATCTTTTAGAATGTGGATGTGGTCTCCAATATGTGGGGAGGACTAAACATACCTTTAAAAAACAGTTCCTAGAACATAGGGGTAATATTCTAAAAGGGGTTGTCACCCATGGAGTATCCAGACCTTTTAAAATGAGACACAACATGGACCCAAGAAGTCTAAAATTAATTGGGATAGAACATGTTAAATTAGAGATAAAGGGAGGTGATCGCTTTCTTAAACTGCGACAACGTGAGACTTTTTGGATACATCAGTTAAGGACACTTTCCCCTAAGGGTCTAAATGAAGGCCTTGAAACACGTAGGGTGGTTTTGGTTGGTTAGGACACTTTGTGGGAGTATCAGAGGCAGGCTCTGTGGGAGAAGAAGAACTCGAGGAGACACTGATCGAGCAACATCATCCCCCCTGCTCCTCCCGATCTGCTCGTGGTGCCAGAGCCTTGAGACCGGTGACGTCACTGCGTGGGAACGTAGTGACGCAGTAGTACAGCGACGCGATGCCCCATGTGGTGCGGAAAGCACTCTGCACTTGGAGGAACTTGTACCAGCAGAGCAGACCTGACAGATGCGTCAGTGGAGGGGACGGGAATCACACAGATGCACCCTATGCTGAAATACCACAAGAGTGTTCACATTCAGTGCTCTTATTGCACTGACATCTTGTAAGTGCATTTTTATCTTTTCTTGCCAAGTAAAACTAACATACTATACATTGAGGTGTGCGCTTTGTTCTTGTTTTTTTCTATTCTAGTACCCCTGTGGAACGTTGAGTTGTTCCCAACATTTGAAAAAAGCAGCACCTTCAGAACAAAACTGGACTTTTCAACTCTATGGTTTTTATGATATATCTATATATGATTTTGTTGTAATTGAATTGTGATTTATTTATATTTATTGTTTTACATTTCTTTGGTTTGAGCGCCCCCTACCTGAGGCCTAATTATTTTTATATTTCCTATATGGTTTTATATATTTACTATTCGATTATATAAAGATCAGCATTTATCATCCTTATACTTCATTGGATACACTCCTGCTCAACATTCCATATAGGAGGAGAACCAGCCATAACTGCCTTCACTGGCTGCATTATCCCCTTATCTTGGTATGCACAATAGTCCCCATATATCTTTGAGCTATGAAGACAGAAGACTGTCCAAATTCAAGATGTACTCACACAAATGGGCTTATCCTCACATAATCAACATACAGCTTTATTCATTTGTGCTGCAATTATCCATTACTCGGTAGCAAAGACTCTTGGAACTTTGTTCAATATTACTTCGTGAAACATTGGACGGCCATACTTCTAATTTTATACATGGGTAAATAAATGTGAGCTAAATTATATTATCTATACTGTATCCCCATGCATTTTTTGAGCTTTGGGGCTGTGTACTGCCACTTTGTTTTATGTGCCTTTGCTTTGAAATTTTGTAGCAGTAGGGGACCTGGTCTCCACATGGTGATGCAGTTTAAACATGCAAGATCTCGAGTCTCTTTGCATGAAGATGACATCATCTATTTACCAATATAGGTCTTGGGGAGGTATTCTTTCTGATATATGTTCATAATGAATAAGTATTCCCTTTATTATTTTTATATTTAGAAGATTTTCATATTTCCCTGAGCACTGGCAAAATACATATTTTATTTATTATGGCTTTCTTGAAGAGTTATACCAATGCTGGAAACAAAATAATTAAATACACACGATGGGATTCTGGGAATACAGTTTTATTTGGAATAATAACCCATTTTTAGAGTTTTTAGGTTTTTATCGACGGTTCATAGATGATATTCTAATAGTGTGGAAAGGGACCGTAGAAGAATTGGTTTTATTCTTAGATCACATGAATAATAACCCTTTTAATCTCAAATTCACGTATCACTATGATTTAAAGAGCATAGCCTTTTTAGATTTAGTATTATTTATTTATTATTATTTATTGAAGACCTAACAATTCATACAAGAACCTTTCATAAAGAAGTTGACTGTAACAAATATCTGGAGGCTACTAGTAATCATCACAAAAGATGGATAAATAATATACTATACGGACAGTTCCAAAGGCTGAGGAGGAACTGCTCTCGGATGGATGTTTTTATGATACAGTCAACACAACTGAAAGAAAAATTCTTAATGAAAGGACATAGTCTAACAAATGTAGAAAAAGCTTTTAATAGGGCATTACTATTGGACCGTGAAACTATTTTAAGAGATAAAAATGGAAAGTAGACAATAATCAGGATGTTCTTTTTATTACGAGATTTAATGGAGCTTCAAGATAAATAAAACAAATAATGGACAAACATTGGAAAATTCTGAAATGTGATAACATTCTAAATAAAATTCTCCCAGACAAATCTAAGGTAGTCTACCGAAAAGCAAATACATTAAAAACATTGTTGGCACCAACATAACTAAACAATAAAAAGGGAGCGGTTGATGCAAATACCATTACTAGGATGCCACCAAAAGGTTTCCATCAATGTAACGGTAGGTGCATTACCTGCAAGTATTTACAGAGTAATCAGGTCAGTTTTAAATCTAATGTTTTTCATATCACTCATCCTATTCAAGATTTTATTAATTGTAAAACTAACTATGTGGTTTATCTTTTAGAATGTGGATGTGGTCTCCAATATGTGGGGAGGACTAAACATACCTTTAAAAAACAGTTCCTAGAACATAGGGGTAATATTCTAAAAGGGGTTGTCACCCATGGAGTATCCAGACCTTTTAAAATGAGACACAACATGGACCCAAGAAGTCTAAAATTAATTGGGATAGAACATGTTAAATTAGGGATAAAGGGAGGTGATCGCTTTCTTAAACTGCGACAACGTGAGACTTTTTGGATACATCAGTTAGGGACACTTTCCCCTAAGGGTCTAAATGAAGGCCTTGAAACACGTAGGGTGGTTCTGGTTGGTTAGGACACTTTGTGGGAGTATCAGAGGCAGGCTCTGTGGGAGAAGAAGAACTCGAGGAGACACTGATCGAGCAACATCATCCCCCCTGCTCCTCCCGATCTGCTCGTGGTGCCAGAGCCTTGAGACCGGTGACGTCACTGCGTGGGAACGTAGTGACGCAGTAGTACAGCGACGCGATGCCCCATGTGGTGCGGAAAGCACTCTGCACTTGGAGGAACTTGTACCAGCAGAGCAGACCTGACAGATGCGTCAGTGGAGGGGACGGGAATCACACAGATGCACCCTATGCTGAAATACCACAAGAGTGTTCACATTCAGTGCTCTTATTGCACTGACATCTTGTAAGTGCATTTTTATCTTTTCTTGCCAAGTAAAACTAACATACTATACATTGAGGTGTGCGCTTTGTTCTTGTTTTTTTCTATTCTAGTACCCCTGTGGAACGTTGAGTTGTTCCCAACATTTGAAAAAAGCAGCACCTTCAGAACAAAACTGGACTTTTCAACTCTATGGTTTTTATGATATATCTATATATGATTTTGTTGTAATTGAATTGTGATTTATTTATATTTATTGTTTTACATTTCTTTGGTTTGAGCGCCCCCTACCTGAGGCCTAATTATTTTTATATTTCCTATATGGTTTTATATATTTACTATTTGATTATATAAAGATCAGCATTTATCATCCTTATACTTCATTGGATACACTCCTGCTCAACATTCCATATAGGAGGAGAACCAGCCATAACTGCCTTCACTGGCTGCATTATGCCCTTATCTTGGTATGCACAATAGTCCCCATATATCTTTGAGCTATGAAGACAGAAGACTGTCCAAATTCAAGATGTACTCACACAAATGGGCTTATCCTCACATAATCAACATACAGCTTTATTCATTTGTGCTGCAATTATCCATTACTCGGTAGCAAAGACTCTTGGAACTTTGTTCAATATTACTTCGTGAAACATTGGACGGCCATACTTCTAATTTTATACATGGGTAAATAAATGTGAGCTAAATTATATTATCTATACTGTATCCCCATGCATTTTTTGAGCTTTGGGGCTGTGTACTGCCACTTTGTTTTATGTGCCTTTGCTTTGAAATTTTGTAGCAGTAGGGGACCTGGTCTCCACATGGTGATGCAGTTTAAACATGCAAGATCTCGAGTCTCTTTGCATGAAGATGACATCATCTATTTACCAATATAGGTCTTGGGGAGGTGTTCTTTCTGATATATGTTCATAATGAATAAGTATTCCCTTTATTATTTTTATATTTAGAAGATTTTCATATTTCCCTGAGCACTGGCAAAATACATATTTGATTTATTATGGCTTTCTTGAAGAGTTATACCAATGCTGGAAACAAAATAATTAAATACACACTGTACATACATACAGGCATACCCCGCAATAACGTACGCAATGGGACCGGATCATGTATGTAAAGCGAAAATGTACTTAAAGTGAAGCACTACCTTTTCCCTACTTATCGCTGCATGTACTGTACTGCAATCGTCATATACTGTACGCGCATAACTGATGTAAATAATGCATTTGTAACAGGCTCTATAGTCTCCCCGCTTGCGCACAGCTTCGGTACAGGTAGGGAGCCGGTATTGCTGTTCAGGACATGCTGACAGGAGCATGCGCGAGTGCCGTTTTCCTATTGGGCGATGTGTATTTTCTCGCGAGTGTACTTAAAGTGAGTGTCTTTAAACTGGGGTATGCCTGTACTGTACAAGTAATAAAAGACTCAATGAAATACTTGAAAACAATCATTGAAGTCAACAGCCAGAACTGCTGCTTCTGGCAATATTGAATTACCCCCTAAAATGTTTATATATCCTTCCTATTTGGGAAGTGCGGGTGTTTACGTTATTAGCATGTAAACACACAAACAGTGATCAATTAGGCGCTTCCAGAAAGAGTGGTCACTAATAATTCAGTGATCAATAATAAGTGCTGTAATACAAAGTGTATAATGTAATGCAAAAGTGCAAGCAAATAATGTGCTTAAATTAGTGCAATTTGTGAAAATTAAAAATAAAGTTGTCAGGCCCTGCTCAAACCCTCTTGTAGGGCCTGCCTTCACTGGTTCCAAACACTGAAAATCTTCTCACAATCCAGGGGGAGCATAGGGAGAAAATCAACAAAAATAGTATCAGTGCAGATGGTAGTACAAAAAGGGTTCCTAAGACTATCAGCGTCACAATGGAGATGGAGGCGGTGAGCGGCATCATCCGCAATGTTATAATCTTTATGATATATGCCTTTTTATTATCGTTACACTAAGTGCGATTCTTATATTTTTTACTATAAACTATTTTGAAAAACTGATCTGTGCTCTGGATGTCTTTTCTCTCCTGCACTGAGGTACATTTCTCCAGGTATACCACACAAGAACAGATTTTGCCACAGTATTGGAGCTGCGTTATTGTGTCCTGCACACAGTGAGTAGGCTATCTATAGCAGCCAAGACTTGAACATAATATATTCCTTTTTGCACTACCATTTGCACTTACATACTATTTTTGTTGATTTTCTCCCTATGATCTCCCTGGATTGTGAGAAGATTTGCGTTATTAGCATGTAAACATTGAAAATAATATAAAATATGACACAGCACCACTTCAAAGTTAGAAACACCCGAAATTCAGAGTCCTATTAAATCATGTTATCTTCATTTAAAGGTAACATGAATTACACATGTACACTTTTATTTAAGCCTCATGCATTGAACAAACTTGTATAAGAGCCCTGGTTAATTTCACACTTTTAGAGTTTCTTCATGATTTGTACTATTTCGTTGGATTGAATTATACGGTAGATTCTACACTCTGAACTTTTCTTTAGTCTTCTAACTCCCCATATTTTAGTGTTCTGGTTTTTAAACACCTGAAATTGACACAGTAGCACAGTACTGTACACATAACAATTCATCCATTTCATTGCATTTCATTGCACACAAAGAAACAGAATCCATGAAATTCAAACAAAGCAACCGCGATAAACACATGTGCCTGGGGCAATTAGCCACGTTAATGCCGCGTGGAGTAAAGCAGCACACACGAAAACAGCTCAGTGATTTGTTTGAATAACGGCCGCTGCATCTATAAGGTTAAGTAACCTCTAAGTGGTCCTGTACTTTTACTTTCTTACCATTACTACAGTGTGTCAAAGAAAAGCTAATTTAATTTTCTCTCTTGGACATTTTAAAGTGAAATTGGAACCATTCTGGGCTTACCTTGTCCCGAATACCTTGCCTCATAACTTCTCTTTCAGCCTCCATCTTTGAATATTTTGCTTTCCTTTCGTCTTCTTGCTGACGAAGGGCTTCTTGTTGTTCTTCCATTTTCTTTTGGGCATCAGGATCTTTTTCTTCATCCCCTCCAAGCATCTTTCCCATGTCTTTTGTAGCACCTACAAAAAACAAACCATAGCATTTACTGCTGTACACAGAATTTGCTCATTGGTATATTACTATACACACTACACTTTTATGTACTGTATGTATTTTTCCAAAAATGTGCAACACTTTAACCATAACAAATGCATTAAACAGGGTTTATATTTGTAAACAATGCTTTTTGAACAGAGTATAATTATTTAATCATAACTGATATATCCGTGATGCTTCCCTTTCTGTTTTGGAGGATTTCCCTCCATTACTGGATTTTAGTCATTCATTTAATACTTGTGAATACATGGTTTACAGATTATATTTGTTTGTTATCCTTTTAGTTTTTTTTTTTTTACAATTGCTTAGTAATGAAAACTAGATCACATGTTGTGGCCCCTTACTTTGGTATGATGGTTAGACTGATACTGTTGATGTGTATTACTAGTCTGCATATAGATTATACATTCATATTTGTATTATAGATTTTAGGTTTGTCATTGGAAAATATTGATGCCTTTTCATGATCTATTTTTGTTGTACTTGGCATATCTAATAGATTCATATCCATTTGTGCGTACATTTGTTATCAAATTAGAAACAATTCTTGCATATGGGTATGGGTTGCAGTTTACCTATCCTAAATTGACTTTAAAACCTATTTGCCACCCTCCCCTATTAAATGTAGCCTTCCAGTAATAATCTAATGAAGGGGTTGGGAGAAGAGATTTCCTTAGGAATACTCTCAGAGTATTTTGAATATTGGAAATTAAAATTACAATTATTTTTCATAATCCTTGTTTATCAAAGATCTTGTTACTACGACAGTACTTGTTACACTTGTGATATAACACAACTCATTTACATTGTATTTGATATTTATTCATATAGTACCTGCTGTTGCAAGTACCAATTCCTGTTTTGATACTTCAGTTTATTATGTGTCATTCTTGCTGCTCATTCATGTCTACTGAAGCATTTTGTATTGTTTGTTTCAGAGATGTTTGTTTCCTTTTTTGCCTTCTAACCAGTTTCATCCTTTTTTCACTGTGTTACCACTTTGGTGATGGGCTATTACTTTCTTATACTCAGTACATAATTGTTGTATACTGTGTTGAATTTTTTTTTGTCTACCTGCATTTATTGCTGACAGGATTAATATTTGTTTTCAGCTGATATAATTATTTGACGATCTCATTTTGTTTGGCATAACTATGGTGTACATATATTACTATATTACCGCTTGCTAGTCAACTTGAATCTCTTCACAATTTATTAAAGACAGGGGTAAAATAGACAAATGCTTCCATTATCTCATGCTATTCAAAAAAATAGAACGGCGAGTAACAGCACAATATTTAATATTCAAATTGAGTGATCTTGCGTGTTTATATGTGATAACAGGAGAGATAATGCCTGCAACATCTAACAGGACCATGTATGTTTGGTAGCTCTATTTCATACCTGTTCAAGTCAACAGAAAAAATAATCAAAATACAAATTAGGCATCTTTACATTTAAAAGAGATTTAATTTGCAATCTCTCATACTCCAAATAAATACTGTAAAAATAAATAAATACATACATTTAAAAGGATATTCCTGTAAACTGTATCTAAACTTTTATGGACCTCCTAATTGGAATACTGTACATCTGAAAAATCCGAACTATTTGACATGCCATATAAAAGCAGATTAATATTTGATTCTAGTCTGATAATTAACATTCTATACTGATTGTAGTGCAGAGAGACCCAATAAACTGTGAGGATGAAACAAGCAGGGGGCTTCTGGGAGTGGAAATTATTTAAAGGATTGTCAATGTTGCTATCTGTAGATCTAAAACATTTTGAGGTGAAAGGAGAAAAAGTAATTATTAGTAGTTGTTGGTAACTCTTTATTATGGTGTGTTTCTTTGAAAGAGGATTAAGGATTGGAATTTGTTTTCAGATTCTACTCATAGTAAAAAAAGAATTTGCAAACATGTATTAAGTGCATATAAAGTCCTAGATTTGTTTTTGTTTCACCTAACTGTCAGACCTGATCATTGGTATATACTAACTCCATGGCCTCCAACATAAATCTTGGGGCCCAGGACAAAGGGAACAGCCCCATCCCATTATGTGCAATGGGGGTGAAGTGAATATGTGCCATTGGCCAGTTATGTGCGTGGTGGTGTGGGGTAGTTATGTGTCTGGGGGTTGGGGGTAATTATGTACCTGGGTGAGGGAGTTAATTATTTTCCTGGGTGAAGGGGGTAGTCATGTGCCGAGGAGGGGCTAGTCATGTGCCTGGCGGTGAGGAGGAGGTATGGGTATGGGGGTAAAAGGTATGAAGCTGTTGGGTAGGGAGGGCCAAATATGAGGGGGGGAGGGTTGAGTGTGATTATCTGAAGCCTCGGGGGGTGGAGGGGGCCGTCCTGGGGGCCTGATGAGCTGCTTCTCAGAAGTTACCTGCCGGAGGGTGACTGCAGAGGTGCCTACCTTCCACTGGGTTCCTGACAGGCATCTCTGTAGGCCCCCTCCAGTAGGCCCTCACTGACAGGCACCTCTGCAGATCTGGCACATGTTAGGGTCGCTGGGCCCCCTGACTCACTGGGCCCAGGACAGTAGCCCCGTTGGCAGCCAGGACTGACTCCTTGAAAATTATTGGGCATGTTTTATGCTTAATGTTTAATTTAAATAATATTTTTCTAGAAATGGGGATGTGAAGCATGGAAAGAAACTAAAATATCAAATCTCTGCAAATTTGATATGGCCAAAAATATAAGAAATAACAACAATTACTGTAAAACCTAACAAGTAAATTCTAGCATTTAATAACCACAATACATATTTGCCTATATTTTGCATTTTTCCATTTTCTACTCTAATACAGTATGGTATATCTATTTTATATAATCAACCCCAACTTCTTTGGTTTCAATTATAGTGGACTCTGAAAAGGCAAATAATACTGCATGTATTGTTTTGCATTTATATGTGATTTTTAACGGTTTCCTTTTTTTGCTAACAATGTAATGCAATGCATTCACACATATACTGCAAAGTTGAGACTTTAATGAAAACTCACCTATTAAATTGGCTATTGTACAGTATATGGGAAATTATTGGATTTTCTCATTTTTACTAACGTTTTACCTAAAACATTCAATCCTTTTTTTGCTTCTGTTAGAAACAAATAACATTTAAAAAAGGAAGGTAAACCCCAAAATAGTAATATTCAGAATAAATCATTCCCATTACAAAGATTACCCCACAAATCCTTCTTGACATCCAGTGGACATTGTACTTTATAGGCCAGAACAATTAGAGGAAATACTCAAGAGTATGACCAAGGAGCATAACAAAATTATTCAGTATTATTTTTGTCAAAAGCTAACAATGCTAAAAATAAATCCCACAAAAACACAAATTGACCAATGAGATAATATGAACAGTGGTTACCACATGAGAAGCTATTGACGTAATTTATTTTAAGCTTTTGATCCCCATTATAGACTAAAATAAATCATTTCTGAAAGCGACATCAATAATGGGAGTTTGACAATGTACAGTATGTGACAGCCAAAGCAAATATTCAAATACGTGTTTTATAAAGAATTTTTTTTCTAATTTTCTATTGATGCTTCTTTTTATAAAGGCATTTCATGCTTTTTATAATTATTATTTAATTGACTTTCATGCTCTAGCAGCTATGTTTGTAGGCTTTTCAAACTTAAAAAAAATTGTGACATTTCTAACTTATTACTTATCACGTTAATCGCAGTTGTTGGTTTTTTTTTTTGGCATTTTATCTTTGCCCTCTCCAATGCTGTTTATATTTTTTAAATGTGATGCTTTGCCGACAGATCAACAGAGCTCTGTTAAATGTCACGTTGCCTAAATCCGTAAAGGATGTTTGTTTCCCCGAGATTAGCATATATCCACATAGCTAATTGCATGCAAAAACAAAGGCCATTGTTTATCTCATAAACTTCACATTATATTATTGAAGTCCAATGTTGCATTGGCTTCCAATAACCTAATATTAATTATGCCTTAATCTTACACCCATCCCGATTCTACAAGGGTGTTCAACTAAAGTTAAAGAGAATAAACGGGAAGTAAATCATGCTGTTTTAGTTAAATTATACATAACTGTGGTGCAGGACCGGCATGGAAAATTCTGGAGTCCTACCTGTGGACATTTGCAGCGGCAGTGCTGGAGGAATACTTATACAGATCCTTCATAAATATCAGATCCAGTTCTATAGCTCTAGAGTTTTAACACGATAGTGAGAAAGAAGCCTTTAACTGCCTGGAAACCCACTGTCTGGTCTACTACGCAAAACATGGTTCTAGAAACACAAGTCAGATACTGTAATTGTAAGATATAGGTAGGCAGTATACAGATGTAGCCAATGTTTCTGCACCCATTGCACTGCTTTAACCGTGGCACTTTATTTAACAGTAGTGCTATAGAGAACAACAGCTAGGGAGATAACCCACGTGTTATTTAAGATGTTATTGTGTGCGTTATTTTGAGTTAATGTGGGTAATAATCTGCTACATCTTTAGGATAGTGAGTTAGAAGAAAACAGGAATGCTAAAATCTCTTAGAAGTTAATGATTTATTTACTAAATATTGAAAAGAACTGGAACATCACAGCAAAGAACCCAGCTGGAGGCGGGTTAAAAATAAGGCGAATTTATTCAGGCATAATGACTCGAGACATAAAACAAACAACAGGCTCCTCTGAAGCGTTTCTTGCCGACAGGCACTTTATTAAAGAGTATCCTTGTGTTCCCCACACACTGTCTTTATAGGCCCGTCCCTGATTGCTAATTGACTGCATCGGCAACCCACTCAGTCCCTGCCCCCCTATAACGTAGCCGCAGATGATGCAGGGAACATGAGTGATACCCAATAGCAGCCAAAATCAGCAGCCAATCCGCGGACCCACACAGGAGGTGTGTTTCAAAATGCAGCTGATTATGACAGATCAATTATGATCATTCTTCCTAGTATTGTAAGGTTATTAAGAATTTTAATCAGTTTTAGGACCTATGAATTATGGTCATGCCTTGGAGGGGCTCACCAGCTTACAATGCTTTGGCCAAAGTTTTAAACCAAATTACCCTTTTATTCAAGAGATATATAGGTATTTCACTGTGTATTTTTGCCATTGGATATAGCACTGGGCTCTGTTTGTGTTTGTTTGTAGTATATATTGCCATGCCCAGTAGCACTCCTTTTTGACATTTATATATATATATATTGGTAGCTTTTGGGGCTTAAATGAGCTTACTGGGTATCTGTGTATTTGTTAACTTTGTCCAGCTGGTCTCAGGTTTAAAGCTCGTCCCATCCCACTTTCCATATGCACAGGTCTTTGCATGCAGCTGATTGCGACAGATCTACTGTCCAGGCCAGCTTTATTCAAAGCTTGCCGGGTGTATTGCGGGCTAACCGCAGGTCTTTTCTCCGTTTAAAACGGAGTTTCCCGCACGGCGGCCGCTTCAATAGATGAGCGCTAATGGCGCTTATTATTGAAAGCGCCCGAGGCGCGGGAAAACCATCCGTAAACGGCCGAAGATTGCCGCGCGCCGTCCGCAGCTATTTTTAAGCCGCATTAAATTAAAGCTGGCCGGGACAGTAATACAGAGCATTCTTCCTGGTATTGTCCCGGTAAATAAGAATTTCAATCAGATTTAGAACCATGCAGCTGATTATGACAGATCAATTATGATCATTCTTCCTAGTATTGTACAGGTTATTAAGAATGTTAATCAGTGTTAGGACCTGTGAATTATGGTCATGCCTTGGAGGGGCTCACATGCTTACAATGCTTTGGCCAAAGTGTTAAACTAAATTACCCTTTTATTCAAGAGATATATAGGGATTTCACTGTGTATTTTTGCCATTGGATGTAGCACTAGGCTCTGTTTGTGTTTCTTTGTACCACTTCTATTAAACTTAGCTCACATTAACAAGAATTATACAGTAGGCTAGAAAGTAATAATGAAATCCTGTGCATTAATCACCCAGAAATTAATTGAAATCAGAGGACAGGATTTCATTATTCAGTTTCCGGTCACATGCCTGATTAATTGAAAGGGTGAGTCAGCAGGTCATTGGTGAACTGGAGGAGGGAGGGGCACACTTAGGCATTAGTGGAGAAGACAGGCTAAACATTTAATTGGGTATTGCCTGGCTTCATATTTGCCTCAGCCTTAAACTCCTCTGCCCAGGCAATGCCATGTCCTTTAGGGACTATTACTTAATGTCTATCCCACTTAAGACAATATGAATTGTATATACTGTTAAGTATAAGAGGCTTTCTAAACGGTTGCCATACATTTCAGGACAAATCTTCAAACAATAAATAAGGTTTATGCCACTCCTGACCTGGTTGATTTTTTTGGATGCGCAGGAAATGGAGAACAAAAAGGGAAGGACACATCATTTGAGTAATACAAAAATAGTATGTCCCAGACTGTAACTTCTCCCTAACCTTTCCAATTGATATTATCCAAAGTACAAGCAAATACATATTGGGAAAAATTAATGTGACGGTAGGGGTAGCCGGCCTCACATAATAAATGTGAAGCCCAGCTGGCTACCCCTAAAACCGTGTGTAACTGGTCGCCTCTGTGAACTCATATGGCCGGTAAATTCTGTGTGGTGTAAAGAGCATAATCACTGTATGATCAGAAAGGGGGAAATCTGTGTATATTGTGGGGGAACCGGAAACGTAACATGTAAATATATAAAAGCCCTTTTATTCCCAGTAAATTGTATTCCCCCCACTAGCAAGCGTGTAATCATATGGGTGTAATCATTTCCTTGCAGACAAACTCGGTAATTCACTCAGCGAGCTGGTTACATAGAAATGCCGGATCGAGAAAAAGCCTGGGAGTGATTAGGTGTAAGGACAAATGGTGAGCGGGGAAGGGCTGAGTATCAGGTCCGGGAATGGATTCTCAGCGGGGTAGAGTCTTTGCTCCCCACAAATACTGAGACACCCATTGGGAAGTATAGGGCTGGCCAGTGGAAGCCATTGCCGGTCAGAGCCCCTTAGGTGCAATTTCCATTGGTCAGTTTCAATTTCCCACTCACCAGCAGCTCCGTCATCACGGAGCGGTCCTGAGTGCCTAATCATGCCCTCTCTGCTGTTTGGGGCGGCAGCGTGAGCCCCCGGGTGGGATTGACTGCACCATCTTGATCCATACTCTGATTGGCCGGCGGCTAATTCTCCATAGAAAAGGCAGGCACTGAGAACTATGTAAGGAGTGCTGCCGATCTGAGTACCAGAACAACTTTGGAGTTTGACAGAGACTCGACTGGCGGGAGTTTCAAAGTTGCTATTGCGAGAATCGCACTTTGAAGAACCAGGACAAAGCAGACAAATGAAGCCTACCTGAAGCAGGGCCCTGCACTTAGTTGAGGCTAGAGATTTCCCCCCAGGCCCTCAGTTGGTGAGTGTATTCCGTAACTGTGTAAATTGTATGTTTGCTGGCTTGCCAGAATAAACTCTGTTTATTCAACATCTTTGTCCCATCTGGTAATAGTGATCTTGGTGTTAAAAGTACTGGTTTCCCATGACAGGCTTTTTACTGGTGGCAGCAGTGGGATCACTAGGCTCAGTGTTGAAATTCTTGCAGGCACTCTCAGCTCTGAGTCGGTCTTGAATTTTCAAGACTGTGGGACAAGTTGATTCAAAGATACAGTGCACACTTTGGGGTACCTTGCCATTCATTGTCCCTATAGTAAGTTTGTGTGAATCCGAGATATCCGACAAGGCAGGATGTTTTCGAATCTGGACATGACCTGCGGTGGTAGCCCACTGTGAGGGCTATGGTCTGCCGACAGACGGCTGAGCCAAGGTAGACCTCGCGGAGGACATTGAGCGGTACGAAGCTAGCTTGGCAGGGACGCCCATGGCGGTAGTGGCAATGGCCGCTAACGAGGACTATGAAGCCCTCAATGCCAAAGTGAAGGAGGATGCTGACCCTCCCGTGGTTGCCCCAGTAGCCGTGGCTACTACAGCTGACAATTTTGTGGCTGTATGCGACGCTGGGACCGGACTCAACGGAAGAGCAGCACCTGCTATATGGCCATATAGCCCTGCATCCCCCAGCCCCAGCTCAGAGCTCCTTCCCAGCCCGGGTGTCATACCAAAGCTTTGTGAAGTTTGTGGACCGCACCAACGACATTGATGGGTTTTTGAGGCACTTTGAGAATCAGTGCATGAGGCATGATTTGCCAGAGCGGGAGTGGATGAAATACCTCTCCCCTCAGTTGAGCGGGAAGGCGCAGGTGGCCTTCCGAGAAATTGAGAGAGAGGATGCCCGTGAGTACAACCATGATCTGGAAAAGGGAAATCTGTGTATATTGTGAGGGAACCGGGAAAGTGACATGTAAATATAAAAAAGCACGTTTATTCCCAGTAAACTGTATTCCCACCGCTAGAAAGCCAGTAATGTAATTTGGGTGAAATCATTTCTATACAGACTCGGTAATTCACTCAGCCGAGCTTTTTACATAGAAATGCCGGATCAAGACAAAAATGACAGATGTCCTCCAGCGCGTTGACTCAAGTACAGATGTTAGGCATGGAATAGATAAATATAAAAAGGGGACAACGGTGTATTAATAAAAGTTCTCCATAAACAATCCAAGCGCAATTGGTAAAAGTAAAAAGCTTTATTTAATCAAAAATAAACACCAGTAGAGGGTAGAAAAAAACTCTTACGCGTTTCATCCTGACAAAAGGACTTTATCGAAGAGTACAAAAAACTTTACACGCAGCTGATCTCTATATAGGCAATGACACGATCTGATAGGATAAAGACAAAACGTATGCATGCAGCACATCTGATGGATAATGAGATAATCAAAAGACTAGTGCTGCAGTGACTTGTCGTGCACACCTATACAGAGACTGCTATGTGTAACAGACATACAATGTTGCTTAAAGAAACATAATATACAAAAATAAGATATTGTAATCAAACAATTTAAAAACACAAAAAGTATATATACAAACAACAGATATTAAAATAACTCTACATGACGTCAAAAGACTAAAGACAAAATGAATGGAAAAATAATTAAATATAACTTTAAATTAATATGACATAAGAAATAATAATAACTAAATCAAATATAAATATAATATGATACATAATTCCAAATATCTTAAGTATATATGAATAGATGAAATGATCAAACAGAGAACTAATGTACCGATAGACATATAAAGCAATAACATATACCTGAACACTCCCCATGGGCAGCCTCAAGTTAACATAGCTTGGGAGCCCAAACATTTTTTTTTAATACCTGAGGGGTGAAGAGTATTCAAGGTATATATCCAGTACATTTCTTGTTTATTTAATTTCTTTTCCCTATCACACCTCTTGGGTGACAGGGAATGTGTTCAATGGTGGAATATGAAATTCTCTCTTCCACCCATTGGGCACATAGAAAAGCATCTAGCCATTGGATGTAAAACATCTTTCTTTTTTATCAATCATACATGTTCCGCTATTCTGCACTTTAAAGGTCTAATAGAGTGACCTATATATTTTTTCTCGCATCCACAGCATAACAGATATATCACAAAACTTGTGTTACAATTCAAAAAACTTTTAATATACATTTTTCTTTTTTTTCATTATTAAATATAAATTTAATAGAATGAGCATATTTGCACATAAAACAATTACGCAGGCAAAAAAGCCTGTAGGTATGCCTTTAACCTGGGGATAACTTGAACGGGAATCAAACAGGCTAGGTGACAAATAAGAGGCAAGTGTCTTAGCCTTTCTATATATAAACCTTTGCCCTCCCTGAATGTTTTTTATTTACAAAAGTTAGGCACAGCAATGGGCTCGAGTTTTGCACCGTCATATGCAAATTTATTTATGGGTTTATGGGCAGCACAATTTATTTATCACAGAAATAAATTGTTTCGCACTAATATTATTATATAATTATTATTATATTATTTAAGAGATATATTGACTACCTTATAATGGTGTGGGTGGAGATGAACAATCATTGATTTCGTTTACGGATTAACTTAATATGAATGATTTCAATATTAGATTCACTTTTGAACACAATATACATCACATGTTAACTATTTAGATTTGCCCCCTTACTTTGACAATGACCATTCAAACTGAAATCTTCAGAAAAGCCAATTCTAGGAATACTCTCCTTTGTGCTCAAAGTTGCCATCCATGTCCACTTGTTAAAAGCATCCCTAAAGCTCAATTTATTAGGTTAAAGAGATTATGCTCTGACAATGACATGTTTCTTCTTCAGTCAAGAGAAATGGCAGAAATGGCAGAGAGATTTATGGCTAGAGGCTATGGCAATACAGATATTCAAGAAGCCTTTGATTATGTGGATTCAAGTGATAGGAAGTCCCTTATTAAAAAGAGAAAACTAGGGGTTCATAAGAGTAAGACCCGGCCCTATATGTCCATTGTTTATAACCACATACAATTGACAATCTATGTCTATTCGTGACATAGTTCTTAAACATTGGCAAACTTTGTCATTAGATAAGGACATTTCTGGTTATGTTCAGGGAGGGCTGAGGTTTAAATACTGTATTGACAGGCTAAGACACTTGCCTCTTATTTGTCAGCTAGCCTGTTTGATTCCCATTCAAGTTACCCGCAGGTTAAAGGCATACATAAAGGCTTTTTTGCCTGCGGTAATTGTTCTATGTGCAAATATGCTCATTCTATTAAATTTATATTTCATAATGAGAATAGAATAAAATTTATATCAAAAGTTTTTTGAACTGTAACACAAGTTTTGTGATATATCTTTTATGCTGTGGATGCGAGAAAAAAAATATAGGTCGCACTATTAGACCTTTAAAGTGCAGAATAGCGGAACATGTACGATTGATAAAAAAGAAAGGTGTTTTACATCCAGTGGCTAGATGCTTTTCTATGTGCCCAATGGGCGGAATAGAGAATTTTTCATATTCCGCCATTGAACACATTCCCTGTCAACCAAGGGGTGGTGATAGGGAAAATACATTAAATAAACAAGAAATGTACTGGATATATACCTTGAATTCTCTTCACCCCTCAGGTATTAACATAGTTTGGGAGCTCAAACATTTTTTGTCAACTTGAGGCTGCCCATGGGGAGTGTTCAGGGTATATGGTATTCCTTTATATGTCTATCGGTACATTAGTTCTCTGTTTGATCATTTAATTCATTCATACATACTTAAGATATTTGGGATTGTGTATCATATTATATTTATATTTGATTTAGTTATTATTATTTCTTATGTCATATTAACTTAAAGTTATATTTAATAATTTTTCCATTCATTTTGTCTTTAGTCTTTGACGTCATGTAGGATTACTTTAGTATCTGTTTGTATATATACTTTTTGTGTTTTTAAATTGTTTGATTACAATATCTTATTTTTGTATATTATGTTTCTTTAAGCAACATTGTATGTCTGTTACACATAGCAGTCTCTGTATGGATGTGCACGACAAGTTACTGCAGCACTAGTCTTTTGATGATCTCATTATCCATCAGATGTGCTGCATGCATACGTTTTGTCTTTATCCTATCAGATCGTGTCATTGCCTATATAGAGATCAGCTGTGTGTAAAGTTTTTTGCAGTCTTTGATAAAGTCCTTTTGTCAGGACGAAACGCGTAAGAGTTTTTTTCTACCCTCTACTGATGTCTATTTTTGATTAAATAAAGCTTTTTTCTTTTAATAATTGCGCTTGGATTGTTTATGGAGAGCAGTGACCGTCCAGACGCTGTTTTTTCTCTTCTATACTAAAGCTATTGGCAGGAGCACGTCGAGACAACCTGAGCTTGGAGCAACGCTTTTTCTATATCAGCATCACCCGGCAGTTCAATCATCATACTGTGAGTACTTGCCAGCTGATTTATGTAGCGTGGGACACAGGGCGTAAGAGAGGATAGCAGTTACTGGATTCTGTGACTTATTCTGGGTCACGTTTTTTGCGTGATCTTTATACTTCTACCAGTGTTTCTGCTTTATAGTCCCCCCACCCTGAGTGAGATCGGTCACGCTTGGATCATTTACTGTGGACTAATTGCTTTTATCCATGCTTCAGTTGCTTCTATCTCTGTGTACTATGGATTAAAAGGACATCTGCTCTAGTTGAAGCATCAGGATTTGGGGTTTATTCCCCATTTTTTCTATATTAATAAAAGTTGTTATCCTATGACAGTGAGGTCTAAATTCTCTATGTCCTCATGCAGCTATTCCTCCATATGTGTTTTTTCTGCACTGTGTTCGTTTTTGAGCATAGTGCCATATACAAATTTGTGTAGTGATCCACCATCACATTAATCAGGATCTCCAATTCCTCCTCCATGTATTTTATGCTCCTGCTGCTTCCAGCAGCAAGATCATGATAAGCAGTAACACATGTGGAAGCCTCCTCAGCCACGTTCACACCTGTAGGTTCAGGCTAATATTGCTGGAAAATGTCCTTGAGAATTGTGTATTTATTTGAATATGAACGTGCACAGGGGAATTACGTTTAGGTAACACATGTTATGCGTCTGGAATGCATGTGCGTTAATTGGAACAACATTATACTTTTCCCAATGCACATGTCCAGTGTGTTCATTACACTTTAAGTTAAGCTTATACCCTTAAAGATTAGTGTGATTTTCAATCTATAAACTCTTTTCCATATGGAGTTTCAGAGGTTACATGGAATAGATGAGGCTAGGTCTCAGCTTATTCAGTATACTTGACTTGATACAAACAAAAGAGAGAATATCATGGCACAGTAAATTTATTATACTAGAATGGGTTAGAACAATATTGCACTTGGAGACAGCACTTGATAAATCAGCGTTTGTGGATAGCTTCCCAGCATGTTGTAATGGACTCCTTGCTCTCGTAGTAATCCTGCTCACAGTTCCGGCTCCATGGAATCCAAACAATCTTTTCCCCTTTCACCTTCACAACCCTACTGAGCCCATCTCCTCGGATTTCAATCAAGGGGAGACACGTCGCCCCTCCATCCTTCCTGTACCTTGTGCACGGTCAGGAGGTAGCCAGGAGGAGATCTATTACCAGCGGTGTCTTCCGGGTCGCGTTCACGTCCATTTGCATTAAATGTAGGGCAGTCAGCTGACAGCTTAGGCAAAGGGAGATCCACATGTCACGAGTGCTACGGTGGCCTGTAAGTTACAATCCAATGCATTTTGCAACAGGGATCTCATTAGATGCGAGTGAGACCCGGAAGACACCCCTGGTGATAGATCTCCTCCTTGCTACCTCCTGTCCCCCTACACAATACCTCCACAAAAGCTACCAATGCAATACTCCCTACATACAAAACACACACACTTTTACCCAAATGGTGGGGAGTGGTACTCAGGCTGCTGGTCCCGCATTGCAACAATAAGGTGCCCAGCAGTTAGAAGCAGAAATTGGGCCAACCTCTGGCCAGGCCCAAATTCCAGCATTGGCCAGCCGGACCCCACACAGCCACTGGCCCTGGAACAGTTGTCGCAGCTCTCAACCCCTGTCTGCGGCCCGGTGTGCAGGAGAGGGTTCTTGTCACCATGCTATTAATGTAACTCTGAACACAACAAATACAATAAAATAATCTATTTATAGCATTACTAAACACTGAATCAAGTTCTCAAATTCTCTAATTGATTTGAAAGACTTTTTACAATTATTACTGCCAAGTTGATAATCAATACACAGACTTGTGGAAGAAAATAAGCTTTGTAGCCATGCCTGGTCGCTTCCAGTCTGCCTCCCGGTCACGTAAGTCCTGATAGGTGCAGGCTATGTCCGGCCCCCTATCTTGGGTTTATCCCCTCCTCTTGCAGCTTCCTTGAGTGGCAGGAGTGGAGGTGTGAGAGGTCTGTGTGTTACCCAATCCGGGTGCAGACCTTTGCCCTCCCCTTCTGAACTAAGGAAGAAGCAATTCTGAATTATAGTCAGTCTGAGTTTCTCTACCATCCAGAAGCGGGGACCCTTCTTTCAAAGAAAACAAATGTTGGTGCGTACCCTGAGGCTACACCAGGTAACTTGTACCCTCATTCTCTACAGAAATAAAATTGCTGGGGTGTAATCCTGGGCTTTTCTCAGGGAGTGCGGTTACCTTCAATCTTTACTTCAATTCAACGTAAGGGACGGGCACCTGAGGCGTCACCAAGAAACCTGTGTACCTTTTCTCAAGATTGCTTGTACTGTCTGTTCACTCAAAATGGTGGCTCGTGCATCAGGGGGCACACCACACGGAGCGGACCATCTACAATTTCGTTCCCGCCCTAAAACCGTGACCGCAAGGGCTTGCTGCAAAGTGCAAGCTATTTTTCCTGCAACAAGTTGCAAGCTTTCGGCGCCAAACCGAAACCGCACCCACCTACTGTGACTGGCTTAGCCGGAGCCAAGTCCACATTGCTCTTTCATGCCCTTCTCCAAATTTGACCAGAGGGAGGGGGCACAAATCGAGAGCCAATCAGAGACTGTTCCTGTTTTGGGAGGAGCCGGCAACAGGCTTCTCAATCCTCAGTTCCCCAGAGCTGAGCTGGTGAGAGGAGCTACTCTATTACTGCTGCTCTAAATCTGGTAGCTCCAGGTGCTGCAAGCAGAAAATGTCTACGTTGGAGATATCTATTTTCCCTCTACCAGGAGGCAACCTGGTGGTCACCATAAATGGACAGTGCCACCTGCGGTGCATCTGTCCCAATGCCGGCTCCCTGGAGGTGAAGCCAATTCCACCGCTATGTGCCCAAACTGCAGGGCCTAAAACATGCGGCCGGCATAATATCAGCGGCCTCTATTAAAGAGGAAGAATGAGATGCTACACCAACCAGTGCAGCATCTATTGCTCTTCCATCCACGGACGATATCGTGTGCCCTACCCTGCACGCTGGAAGGCCCAAGTGGTCCGGTACCAGACCAGTGCAAGCCGCGATGCCCCCCCCCCCTGGTTCTAGGACTGCAAGCTTTACCAGCCGATCTCCAGGGAGAGTTAGGTGTGCTTCCCCTGGTGACATGGATCCAGGAGAGTTCCGTGCCAATTGCCGCCAGGGAACGTGGGACGCCCGACACGTTCCACTGAGGAATTGTCCCGCCCTCCTCATAAGATGACACGCGCAGCCAATAGTCTGTGGGTCGCTATCTGACTGCTTTCTAATCCAGCCCACCTGTGAGAGAACATCCCCTACCTGCAGCTTGCAGCGCAGTCCAGATCCTGAGACGTCCCATCGACAGGCCATGGTGCGCCCGGAGTCCCGGCAGATTCCAACGGCGGATGTTGTTCCCATCGGAGAGAGAGGCACACCTGATGTGGACCTGAAGGAGCCTGCAATCATCCCATCATTGGAGTGGTGAGGCTCTATCTGCTTACCCCATCAAGGCTCCAGCTGCGGCCTATGCTGACGAGGTGCGGACGGTGCCTCGGTCAACTCGAAGAGCGATCGCTGAAAGGATCCGCGCTGCGGGTACACCCGCTTCCAGTGCCTCCTTACCTTTGCTCCGTGACGCCCAGGCTCCCCGGCGGCGTGCCTCACTCCTTGTAGCCCCCTCCACGGCTTCTCCCACACTTCCGGGTCACGCGCCTCACCCCTACGGGCGCGCGTGGACCCAGGCTTCTATTTGCTGGCGCCGGGCGCCTGACTCCACATCCGCTGATGCGGCGCGCGCATCACGCGCTTCCCTGCCCCTGCTCAGTCAGGTCCGCCCCCCAGGCCCTTCTCTCCTATCAGGCCCTTCCCCGGGCCGCTCCTCCGCTCCTCCCCTTGCTTTCACAGGCCCCAGATGCCCAGGCACCTCTCCCCTATCAGGTCCTCCCTCGGGCAACTCCTCCGTTCCTCCCCTTCCTCTGATAGGTCCAAGCCCCCTATTTAGTCTCCCCTCACCATTTCCTCTTTGCTCTGCATAGCTTCTGTACCTTGGTGCTGTCTGCTGTTGCCTGGCCCCTTTTGTCTTTCAGTTCCTGTACCTGTCCCTAGATATTCTGCTGATCTCCCTGGATTTTGACCTTTGGCTTTGGACTTCGTTTATGCTGCTCTCTGGTACCCCTTGGAATTGGCATTGGGCTTTCTACGTTGCAGACTTCTATATCCCCTGGACACGGCTTACAGACAATCTACTACGCTGCTCTCTCCACTCCACGACCCAGGCTTACGGACACTCTACTACGCTGCTCTCTCCATTCCATGACCATTGGCTTACGGACTTTACCTTCCACCGCTGGAGTTGGCAAGTACGGTACCCTTTCTATTTTTTGCTACCCGGACCATCTACGCTACTTCCACACTCCGGCCGTGCCCCCGTTTACTGTTAGGTGTGTGGTATTACTCCTTTCCACCTCAGTCCCGGGGTCTCGTCTGGCTTGTGGGCAAGCCGAGCGTTACAGTGACGCGCTTCCGGTGGTGCCGGATGTGATGTCACTTCTGACGTGGGACCTGTACCAACCAGCAGATCTTGCGAGAATGGCCACCGGCGATGACATCACCATTATGACTTCGAATGGAGCTGATAGAAACCGTGCCGTACCCCTTCTTGTAAGTACCGGACTGTCTTATGCCGACACCAAACGATATTTGGCCCGACCCAGAGGAAGGGAATGCAGGATCCCTGTGGCCCTTGCTACTCCTCCTGTAACCACACAAATGGGCCGGGGTAGGCCCAAGATTGAAGGGTTTGTCAAGGACAGTGCTAGGCCCAAAACCCCGGTGTCTGCTTCCAGTGCCCCTACCAAGGATTCTTCTCTTCAGGACATTGCTCTCAATTCTACCTCCATGGTATGGGCTGCTGCTGTTTCTCCTGCAGTTACTAAATCAGCAGATGCCTCTCCAAGAAGTGGAGGCTATGATCTATCCCCTACCTTTTCCGTGGATCTCAGGGACTGGGCCTTTGGGGATAATTTGGGTTGGTCTGATGACTCTGAGGGGGAAATACCTGCCTCTAGCAGGATACCCGTGGCTAGATCCCCTTGTTTCTTTACAATGAGGATTCTCATTGTCACAGCAATCCGAAACCTCTGGAGTGTCATCTGAGATGGGCACTAGGTCCAGTAGCCCTAAGCCAGAAAATACGTCCGGGGAAACCCTTAAGTGGTTGGACCCCATGTTTAGTGGTAATTCTCCTACCATGCAGAGGACCCGGTTCCTCTTAGTGGATGGTCCCACTGTAGACCACTGGTGGGGAGAGGGCCAATTCTCCTTAAAAAAAACTGCAGAGGCACTTCGTAAATGGGTGGAGGAGATTCGCTTGGGGACAGTTACACCTAAGGGACCTGCCATATTATACCGACAGGTGGCCCCTAAAGAGCCTACATTTTAAGTTTTGCCTGACCAGGCCAGTACCCGTAAACTGTTACAATTTTGCAGGGCTGATAGAGCCATTATCCACCGCTACAGAGAGTCCCATGGGTATGAGTTTCCATACATGCTGCAACCCATTATGGAAGAGATCGAGGACAATAAGTCTGAATGGTTAAGACAAGCGGTATTGGAGTACTTACAGTCCAAAACTACCCAACAGGAATTTATTCATGAGTCCAGGGTCTGCACTATTATGAGAGAGTGGTGTGTGGGCAGGAGTATCTTTAAAGATTGGGTAGAACTCCGACCAGGTCCCCCGAAAAGATGCTTTGTGTGGACCAAAGATTTTGATAGGTGGGTGCTTAAGAAGCCTGACCCCAAGTTTTATAAGTAGAAAGTATAGACACTTTCCTGTTGGAAGTGGTACCAGTGTTTTTCTCATAGTACCAGTACCAGTATTTTTCTCATAGTTGTAAACAGTGGACGAACTTGCACTATTAATGTCTGCCTTGCATTGTAGTGTGTGATGTGTTGTTTAACATCTGTATTGTACTTCAGGTTCCAAGCGAATGGATGGTACCCCAAATTCGGTTCCCAGTGAGGACATGGGTTTCTTTCACCAGAGGGAGAATGTCTGCCTTCCCTGTCACTTAAGTCCTGGTAGATGCAGGCTATGTCACCCCCCCCCCCCCCTATCTTGGGTTTACCCCTCCTCTTGCAGCTTCCTTGAGTGGCAGGAGTGGAGGTGTGACAGGGTCTGTGTGTTGCCCAATCTGGGTGCAGACCTTGTGCCCTCCCCTTCTGAACTAAGGAAGAGGCAGCTCTAAATTATAGTTGGTCTGAGTTTCTCCCTCTTGGGATTGAGATGTGCCCTCAGCCCCTCAAGGGGCTGAAGAGAAACCCCAGGCCTCAAGGTTGATATCTGGCTTAGGTACCATCCAGAAGAGGGGACCATTGGCTGAAGAATGCATTCATTGTATTACCACCTGCAGTGGATGTGAATAAAGAAGGCACTGTTTTACATATACTCCCTGCCTAAGACTACAGTCTATTTGGGGGGAGTATGAATTTTGAGTTCCACTGTGGGGACTGTATCCAGCCATGCTGGAGCCTGCAGTGGAAGGAGGCGCTTGCACCAAGAGAGGAAGGAAGCCTGAGACATCCGAAAGCCTGTCCTGTTATCCCCACAACATCGCAGACCCTCTGAATTCCTGCAGCCTACAGGTACCATACACCAAACCACACCTGGTAGCCAGCCAATCTCCCAGGGGTGGGGGGGAGTAGGGCAGGGGAAAAGCAGTGCAGCAGCTTCTTAAGGCATATACTGGTCTGAATGTTTTGGCTACTGAACATACAATTTCTCGCTTTAGAGAATTCTACTACACAGTAATTTTTTATAATAAAAGGAACATTTTAAAATATAAAGGCAGTAGAGAGAGAAACAATATCAGTTTTCCAGCTTTACATCATGTCAGGGATATGTACAGTAGTTGTATTTTGTTTTGGTTCTAATCAAAATTTTGCTTCAAAATTACTGTCGCGGCCCCTTTTATTCTACAACATCACCGCATTTTTCCTGGATTTTTTTCCGAATGCTACGCACTTCACCGGGTGCATGCCGCATTCATGTTGCATTCATGTTGCATTCTCAGCCGAGGTTCATACGTTTATTGAGAATGGTTCGGATTTAATAGGTTGCAATTCTTCACGTGTCCGCCAGATGGCAGATATTCATGAATTGTAATGCGCATGCGCTTCAGTAATGTTACATACCAGTAACATATCAGAAGCCATTTAAGTGTGGTTAGAAGATCCTAAGGATGCCAAAATGTATGTTTTACTATAGTTTTACGATAAGCCTGTCACGGTAGCTAGTACAGGGTTATAATAATACACCAAATATCTCTGGGTTGAATTGAACACAACTAAGATACTGCTGCGGCACATTTGAGTCTAACACATCGCCGGTTTTTCCCTGGCTTTTTCCTGGAATGCGACGCACTTCACCTGGAGCATGCCGCATTCATTTTGCGTTCCCAGCCGTAGGTTATGCGCGG
This sequence comes from Ascaphus truei, assembly GCF_040206685.1. Lineage (NCBI taxonomy): Eukaryota > Metazoa > Chordata > Amphibia > Anura > Ascaphidae > Ascaphus > Ascaphus truei. The sequence goes on from NC_134483.1 coordinate 121,765,132, forward strand.
GTCATGTGCGGTTGACGCGCGGTTGATGCGTTTATTGAGAATGGTTCGGATTTATTAGGTTGCAATTCTTCGCATGTCCGCCAGATGGCAGATATTCATGAATTGTAATGCACATGCGCTTCAGTAATGTGTCGACTTGCAGGTGTTTCGTTTAACTGAAGGAAGAGGTTTCAATAATGTATCAATTTAGGCTTTTCATATTAAAGAAAGACAAACACCAGTTTCTATTATTCTCCAGAGAGTCAGTCTCGTCGCCATGAGTGTACAAATGCAGCCCGTGTTCCAAAAACCCGACAGAACGTACGCGTTTTTAATATGGGCCGCGATTAATGCAACAGATGATAATATGGCAACAGTTGTTCAAATTTATCAGTATTTTATCGAAAACTATGACTTTTACAAATTTTCGCCAGCTCCTCATGTGTGGAAGCGTGCAATAAGGAAAAAGTTATGTAGCGATCCATGTTTTTATCTTATTGATCCCGAATTTATTGGAGGGTATTGGTGTGTATCACCGGGTTTTTCCTGTATCTATGATCATGCAGACGGCAAAAGGCGAAAGGTCGTGTTAAAACCAACTAAGAAACGACAGTTGCTGGCAAGCAATGCGCCAGCACCAGCACCAGCTTCCAATAACGGTCCTACCGTCAGTGACAACCCTTGCTGTCTGTCCACGAACGGATACCTGCAGCCTGAGACGGATTTCGCGTACAGTTTCGAGCAAGCTTGCATGTACCTAAGCGATTTCCAGCCTTATCAGCTGACTACAGGTGTAGTAGTCCCGCTGTCAACTGTCAACGTGTATGATCAAGAATACTGGACTGGCAGTGGCCCGGCGCCGGCATCAGCTGAATGGGAAATTCTATGGTGAGTAATGTTGTCGTATTTTATTCTGTTTTTTTTTATTTTGAAAAAAACAATATCGGTGCGATTCAAAAGTCAAGCGATTCTCCTGTAAGCAATATCATTGGCTGAGCGGCTTCTACAGTACTGCAGATACCGAACAATTGGTGGAACGCTAGGCGCATGCGCATTGGAACCTTCTTGAAACGCATATGCGTGTCATCACATCGACGGTAGGCGCATGCACATGTGAACAGGAGACGCCCCCGGAGAAAATTATTGGTGGGACTGACTGGGAACTTCTTTAGGGGACTGACCATTACAGTAAAACTTTTATTTTTGTTTTTCCTCACAAAAGAAAACGGCAAATGGAGGGATTTCGATGGATAATATCACTTTGTGTACAATGCCTGCTCAATGCTGAATCGGATTTAAAAAACCACATACCGGAGTCTACAGTTTAGTGGCTGTTGTTATAGATTAGGATAGAATACCTGAAACAGTATGCTGATGTTTTCAGACCCTATACAATACTTTTTTATATATACTGTATAATAAACCCGAAAAAATAAAAAGTATGCATTTATTCTACATGTATTCCAGTACATACAGTACGTGTCTTCTATACCAGTACATACAGTACAGTATGTGTTTTGTATTTTTTTTAATACTTTTGTGATGTGCAGTACTGAGCATGCCTACAGTATACAGTACAGTATGCCTGGACAGTACATTCTAGAAACACTGTATTTTGTTACAGTATCAAAGGAGACAATGGAACAATTTTAAAAAATCAACATTTTCTTTTATTGGTGGAGTAAGTACAAAAACATTTATTTACAAATCCTGTACAATGTAAAAACATTTTAAGTGCACAGCAATTCAAAACTTCAACAGGTGTATGGTTTACTGCTAGTGAAAACATTTATGTACAGAAAGTAAAAACATTTACAGTCAGTCAGTACAGTATCGTTTACAGTCACATGTTATTCATAAAATATACAAAAACACAACATCTACCTTTATTTAAGTACAGCAGGCCAAAACATGTACAGTACAGCATAACAGCATGGTCTTACCTGTTATTAAAAACAATTCTTTATTCATACAATATACAAAACGCAACATCTCCTTTATTAAAGTACAGCAAGTCAAAACATTTACAGTAGGATGGTGTGCAGAGCAGTCAGTCAGGCCTGCACAACTCCAGTCCTCGAGGACCGCAAACAGGCCCGGTTTTCAGGATAACCTTTGAAAATCGGGCCTGTTTGTGGCCCTCGGGGACTGGAACAAAACATTTACAAAAAAGTTACAACAGTTGAACACTCACGCAAATGCGTACCCCACTATATTGTCCTTCCATGGCCGATGCCTTGCATGGCGCAAAATGCCATTAATGCAGTCTCAAACGCCTTTCATTAAAGGATCTGTAATTGAAAAAAAGCGCCGCAATTCCTCCAGAATGGTCTTTCTTAAATTGTCAGGAAGCGCCTTTTTTTCGCGATTTCCGTCGTAATTCACTTTAAAGGCCCAGTCGCAGTAGAACGAGTAGGGAACATGGTGCTTAAAAAGAAACAAGGCATACTTGTGGGGTACACCAGCACTCATCACCTATACTTCTCCCTGAGTGCCGGTGGCAGATCGCGCAGGATGATGTCGGGCACCGTATCGATGCAAGCGAATGTAGGTTGGGTTCTGGAAGCGGCTGTTCTTCTGTGAGCGGGTGTGCTTGTGGCGGCGGGCGAGGGTAGGTTGTCTTGGAGGAAGCTTTCCTCCTGTCTTGGTCACTGTGTTGTCTCCTGGCGTGGTCTTGACGGGGTTGTCATGTTATACTCCTCCTCAACGGCATACATGTACACAAAATCTTCTGGTGGAGGGGGTGCGCTTGGTGATGGAAGGTGGTCGAAGGTCCCATTCATCACATCCATGCCACCCTCCTGCTCTGGCGTCGGGGATACAGGGACATGAACACCGAGCAAATTATGTATCCCCGCTATGTCAGTCTCTATCTTCTCCATCCGTCGATCCATCTTCTCCATCCATTGATCCATCTTCTGCATCAGTTGATCTATATTTAGCATGGTCTCCAGAAGCAGATCTATCTTTGCCAGCACAATAGAGTTCCCGGGGATATCCACACTTATCCCATTCAGCATCCGGTCTAACGAGCTGCTTCTTGTGCATGGCGTGCTGTGGACATCTGGGTGGATGGGTGCTACGGAGGATGAGATGGGGGTTCCATGGAGAGAAGCGGCAGCATCGCCAAAGAAGGGTGGAGGAGGTGACCTGTGGATATATCCGGGAGAGGAGAAGCGGCAGCGTCGTCGAAGAGGGATGTAGAAATTGACCTCTGGATTTCCAGGTGAGAAGCAGCAGAGTCGTCTAAGCGCAAAGGAAAAAGTGACCCGTGGATTTCAGGGGCGGCGGCAGCGTCGAGGACGAGTAGTGGAGAAGACGGGCTGAAGATATCCGGGAGAGCGGCGGCAGAATCATCGAAGCGTATTGGAGGAAGTGGACTGCGGGTTTGATGGGTTGGCTGCCATTTGTTTTGCATTGAGTGTTCATCACCGTATTTCTTCTGGACATAATAAGGCTTACATCTATTAAAACCCTTAGCCTTTGGGGTCAGCGGAATGTTTTCTTTATTGGCCTTAGCCTGTCGCTTTGGCCTTGGCTTGGAAACGGCTGCCGCCTTTCGCTTTTTCTGTGTGATAGGCACGGCAGAGGCGAGTGGCTTCCTGCGTCTGTAGAATCGGGGTTGATACATGGAAGCAGATGTCACAATGCAGTATCTGGACAAGGGCAAGTTCAGATAAAGATCATTGAGTGGTGGGCTATGCAAAGTGTGTAACCTTTTATGCATGGCGACGAGGTACAGGTGTTGAAAGTGGGCGTACTCTAATGTGGGTCATTAACGTATAAATACACCATCCATTTTGTGGATTCACTGCACATTGAATACACATCGACTAAACATCGAATATATATTCTTGTGTTTGTATTTCATTCTACTCGCAGCAATGCCTGTTAAAAAGATTTCAAAGGATCTCAGCATGCGAATTAAGGAGATGTACACGAGCGGACACCAAATTGAAGATATCCAATGCTGGTTAGCTGCTTCTGGCCTCGTTGTGCCATCATCCACCGTGCACTATCATGCACACGGAAAAACCAGACAACGCACGAGGACACCAACGGTAACTAAAGCGTAAGTATATTTATATAAATATGTTTATTTATTTATTTATAAAATATTTTACCAGGAAGGAATACATTGAGAGTTACCTCTCGTTTTCAAGTATACAGTATATCTATCATTGCTGCATATTAATAGAACAATATATTGTGTATATCTACTGTATCTAATTTT